>NC_084623.1:40061376-40158876 GCF_033978795.1 Nerophis ophidion | reverse complement strand
ATTCACGGGGAGAACATGCAAACTCCACACAGAAAGATCCCGAGCCTGGATTTGAACCCAGGACTGCAGGACCTTCGTATTGTGAGGCAGACGCACTAACCCCTCTGCCAGTAAAAAAAAAAAAGTTTTTTATTTTTAATGAGTAGGACCCTTTTGGATCCCCAATAATTTTAGTGCAATTTTTTTTTTTGTGTCATTGCTAAAAATATAATTTAAAAAAAGTAGTCAATGGTGGTATGTTTTGACATTTTTAAGGCTCCAATTATTCTATCATCTCAAATATTCCCTTTTTAAAATTCTATTGGGGGAAACTATTACATATATTGTGTTTTTTTTCCATAACAAAACAGGGTTTTCTTTGAAAAAAAGGGCATACAACTTAAATCTTTAAAAACGTTATATTGACAGATGTACCTAATGTTGATCTAGAGATTTAAACCTTGAATAACAATAATACAATATAAAGACACATTTTAAATATTTTTTGACCAAAATCCTTTGTGGTCCCTGGGATCAAGCCTGAGTGGAGGCCCAAATGTATATTTTCACACATATATTGTATTGGTTTTTGAAATAAAAAAAATATAAAAATGCCCCCCGCTTGCTTTGATTTTTCAGTGTGTGGCCCTCAGTGGAAAAAGTTTGGACACCCCTGATCCACACTGTAAACAAATCATTGTAAATTCACAGTTGAATACCAGCAAATAATTGCAACATTTTGACAGTAACATTGACAGTAATTTGATGTGAAGTTAAATGCTGTGTAATATCATTCATACAGTAACTTTGTTGTAAAGTTACAGTACATTTTGATTGCAGCATTTGCCTGTGAAATAATACTGTTACATGTGTATTTTTTTTGCAGTATTCTGTTGCAAGGTTACAGTACTTAATGAGTACGGTATTTTATTGTGAAATAACACTGTTACATGCTGTGAAATGAAAGAGGACCGTCATTTTTACAGTGATTTGTTGCAAGATTATAGTACATTTTTGATGGCATTATTTTACTGTGAAATAATACAGTTTAAATAATGTGAAAAAAGATAAGTGTAATTTTCTACAGCTATTTGTTGTAAAGCTACAGTAAATTTTGATTATGGCCTTTTACTGTGAAATCATACTGTTACATGCTGTGAAGGGAAAACCGATGGGAATTTGTCGTAAGGTTACAGTACATTTTGATTACGGTATTTTTACTGTGCAATAATTACTTTTAAATGCTGTTATGAATATAAGATAAATGTCATATTTGCAGTCATTTGTTTTAAAGTTACAGTACATTCTGATTACAGAATTTTATGGTAAAAATTACAGTTAAATATTGTGAAACCCTGGCAATTTTTAAAAATATCTATCTATCTATCTATCTATCTATCTATCTATCTATCTATCTATCTATCTATCTATCTATCTATCTATCTATCTATCTATCTATCTATCTATCAATCTAAATCCCCCGAATGCAGGGAAACCTGTGAAACAGGCTTGTAGGAATGAAATAGCCTCTGCGTTTTTTCCTGACCTAACGTTTATTTATCCAGTTATCTATATTGGGGCGATATAGCTTGGTTGGTAGAGCGGCCGTGCCAGCAACTTGCAGTCATTTGTTTTTAAGTTATAGTACATTTTGATTACAGCATTTTATGGTAAAAATTACAGTTAAATATTGTGAAACCCTGGCAACATAATTTCTGTCTATCTACTATCTATCTATCTATCTATCTATCTATCTATCTATCTATCTAAATCCCCTGAAGAGCAGGGAAACCTGTGAAACAGGCTTGTAGGAATGAAATAGCCTCTGCGTTTTTTCCTGACCTAACGTTTATCTATCCATTTATCTATATTGGGGCGGTACAGCTCGGTTGGTAGAGAGGCCGGGCCAGCAACTTGAGGGCTGCAGGTTCGATCCCCGCTTCCGCCATCCTAGTCACTGCCGTTGTGTCATTGGGCAAGACACTTTACCCACCTTTTCCCAGTGCTACTCACACTGGTTTAAATGTAAAAAAATTAGATATTGGGTTTCACTATGTAAAGCGCTTTGAGTCACTAGAGAAAAAGCGCTATATAAATATAATTCGCTTCGCCTCATCTGTTGATACATCCATCTAAATTATGATTTATGACCCCGCTATCGTCCAGGTGTGGTTCAAGAACCGCCGTGCCAAGTGCCGCCAGCAGCAGCAGCAGAGCACAGGCCAGTCCAAACCGCGGCCCCCCAAAAAGAAGTCCTCCCCGGCCCGTGAAGCCAGCACCGATGCCAGTGCCAACCCCGCCAACGGACCCTACAGCCCGCCGCCTCCTCCGCCAGGCACCGCCATCACCGCCAATTCCAGCTCTGCCAGTGCCACGGTGTCCATCTGGAGCCCGGCCTCCATCTCTCCCCTGCCGGACCCCCTGTCCGTCGCCACCACCCCCTGCATGCAGCGCACCACCGCCTACCCCATGACCTACACCCAGGCCCCGGCCTACAGCCAGAGCTACGCGGGCTCCTCCTCGTACTTCACCGGCCTGGATTGCAGCTCCTACTTGTCGCCCATGCACCCGCAGCTGTCGGGCACAGGCGGGGCCCTCAGCCCCATCACCGCCTCCTCCATGGGGGGGCCCCTCAGCCAGTCCCCGGCCTCCCTCTCCTCTCAGGGCTACACGGCCGCCTCGCTGGGCTTTGGAGCCGTCGACTGCCTGGACTACAAGGACCAAGCTGCCTGGAAGCTCAATTTCAACGCCGCTGACTGTCTGGACTACAAAGACCAGAACTCCTGGAAGTTCCAGGTCTTGTAATTGTACTCACAGGAGGGGGTCGAGGAGGAGCGAGTATGAATCAGTGCCAGGGGGAGTTTTAAATGAAAATGTCTGGCTCAATTCAAAATCACCAAATAGGCTGAAAATGAAGAATTGTAATGCTCTTTATGAATTATGAATGACTGACTGAATCACATTTGTTCATTTCCAACTGACTCACACCTGAACGGAAGACTCTAGAACCACGCGGAACATTCTCAATTACATCAATCTTTCATACGTTTAAAAAAGGTTATAGTAATAGAGCTTACGTATATGTGCGCAAATGTTTGATGCGTGGCAAACGTTCTAAAAGTAACAAAAATAAAGAATTCAGGTTAATACTGCCATGCTTTTATTGTGAAGCTTGCTTTGCACTTACAGGAAGCCACTGTGTGCATGAACCTGGACAATCGTGATGTTGCTGTTCCTTCACGCTACTTAAAAATAATCCTGTCAAATTATGATTTGTTTAAATCAGATTAATCACACTTTTGATTGTACATTAATCACGATTAATCACCTGCTAAAAATAAATCAACCAAAAAATGACTCCGATGGTTGGACACAATCAGGTGCAATTTTTTTTGTTAAGTTAAAAAGTTAAAGTACTCATGATAGTCACACACACACAAGGTGTGGTGAAATTATTCTCTGCATTTGACCCATCACCCTTGATCACCCCCTGGGAGGTGAGGAGAGCAGTGAGCAGCAGCGGTGGCCGCGCCCGGGAATCATTTTTGGTGATTTAACCCCCAATTCCAACCCCTTGATGCTGAGTGCCAAGCAGAGAGGTAATGGGTCCCATTTTTACAGTCGTTTGTATGACTGGGTTTGAACTCACGACCTACCGATCTCAGGGCGGACACTCCAACCACAAGGCCTCTGAGTCATTCGGGAAATCTTTTTACGTGCGTTACTTGAAAGCGCCACAGTTATTTGCTCAAAACATCTTCAGCTGAAGTCCCATCTTGGTGTATTTTGAAGCGAAATCTGTATGTACATCAACGCCTTTGAGGTCAAAGAAAAGAACAGTCAGAGTAAATTGCGTGACAATTCTACTTATATACATGAGTATGATTAATCACATAAATTAAATGGATATTTTTGACAGCCCTAATGAAAAACACCTATTTCTCTGGATTTCAAGTATTCAATCAGAGCCCTCGCCGTTGACTACATGAGTGGGAAAAAAAAACTTACCGTATTTCCTTGAATAGCCGCCGGGGCGCTAATTAATTTAAAACCTCTTCTCACTCCTGCGCTTATTTAAGGCATGCGGTAAAAGTAAGCAGGCGCTATTCATTTTAGAACCTCTTCTCATCCCTGCGCTTACCAATGGCATGCAGTAAAAAAATGAGTGTGATTTAAAGAAATAAATAAAAATAAATAAATAAATTATTCTGCGGCCGGCGAGCACCTATATACAACGCTGTCTGCTTGCCGGCCGGACGCATGAATTTTCGATGCTTCTCATACGAGATTGCAATGCATACTTGGTCAACAGCCATACCTTTTACACTGATGGTTGTGATGTAAACAATTAACACTCTTACTAATATGTGCCACACTCTGTGAACCCACACCAAACACATTTCGGGAGAACATCAGCTCTGTAACACATTATAAACGCAACATAAGAATTACCCACAATGCCATCCATCCCCGCCCACCTCAACCAACGGAGGGGGGGGGGGGGGGGCGGGGTTTGGTGCTAGCGGTGTGTATTTTATAGCCAAGAGTCATGGATGCATGGCATTGTGGGTAATTCTTATGTTGCGTTTATAATGTGTTACAGAGCCGATGTTCTCCCGAAATGTGTGTGGTGTGGGTTCACAGAGTGTGGCACATATTAGTAAGAGTGTTAAAGTTGTTTTATGGCTGTGGAACAACACTCCTGGTTTACACATAGTAAAAGCAAAAATAAACTCCTCCGCCGTTTAGAAAATGACGACAGGTGAAGCGGCAATCGTGACGTCACGAATTTGACCCTGCGGTAAAAGTAAGCATGCGCTAACAAATTTGGGAAGCGGGTTTGACCCGACAGTCATCCAAGGCAGGCGCATATTACTTGCCCGGCAGCTATTCAAGGAAATACGGTAATTCATATCGAAACGCAACATGTGTTTTTAGATACACATAAATCGTACGTTGTGTGTATTATTACCGGTGGATGACAAATGAAGATTATCATCATCTGACTCAACAACAGGTCATCTCTCCCAAAGGACACCTAAAAGAAAGCTGGTGTTTGGTACTCACCCCCTCCAGCCAGTGCGTGTGTGTGTGTGTGTGTGTGTGTGTGTTACAAGCCAAGGGGGTGGAGTGAGTCCCTGAGGTGACTGCAGTACAAACCCATTGCCTTTGAGCACACTTGCAATCATCAAGAGACGCGTTGTTGGTTTAAAAGCATCAACTCCTAATTTGGGCAACAATGGCCGCCTTGTAGCAATTGGCACCCCCCCCCCCCCCCCCGCCCCCTTGCCCCTTTTCACAGGAAGTTAGAAGACGACGGCTTATCCGAGCTCTTCTGCCTATTATATTGAAATGTTATTATTATTATTATTGTTATTATTATTATTATTATTATTATTGTGAGGCGTTCAAAGACTGCTGGGGAGAAAGGGAACGGAGGTGCCAATCCCCCCCGCCCTTAGCACAGAGAGTCGGGTGTCTCTCAGATGTAAACATGTGATATATGTAACTCATGTATCTGTCATTTTTATTTCATGTCATAGACTTAATGTTGTTATGTTTCTTTGAACTTTTGTGGATTCGTCAAAGTAAAAAAAAAACAAAAAAAAAAACAGGTGGTAATTTGTTTTTGAAGTTATTATCAGTATTACTACTGACATTTTATTGCTTTGGATGACTAAAATACTTTTGTTGTCTTATTGTGAATATTCAACCCTGAAAAATGCAATCACTTATTTTGTTATGAAATCTTGGACAACTGCCAACTTTGGATTGTTTCCTGTTTATATTTTTCTTGTCAATGTTTCTCGAACTCAGGGTTTTAGCCGATGAAAGTAGCAGTAATAGGAACAATGCTGTTTCACGCTTCTTAGTCATTTACTGGACTTTTATCTCTCGCCGAACGACATCGCCGATGATTCTTCATTATTTTGTTTTTTTATTTCATTTGTCTCCTGTGTTTGACCACCACCTTGCTAGTTAGTTTTGACGTTTCGGAGACATTAAACAACGTTATTTAAACGCTGTGCTCTTATTTTCTGGTATGGTGATGCAAAGTTGTCTTTCAACGGAGAGCATGGAGCCAAAAAAAAGGTGATTGTTGGCTTTCTTTAATATATTTAATCAGTCATCTTACAGTACATCCGGAAAGTATTCACAGCTCTTTATTTTTCCCCAATTTGTTGCCTTATTTTAATTTGCCTTATTCCAAAATTGAATAAATTCATTTTTATCCTAAAAATTCTACACATAATACCCCGTAATGACAATGTGTTTTGTTTTTTTTTAAGTTTTGCAAATTTATTAAATGTACAGATGCATCTTGAATAAAAAAAACAATGCTTACCTTCCAACCTGATGGAGCTTGAAAGGTGCTGCAAGAGGAATGGGTTAAATTGCCCAAAAATAATACTTGAGGCTGCTATTGCTGCCAAAGGTGCATTAATAACCGAGCAAAGGCTGTGAATAAGTATGTACCTGTGTTTTTTTGTTGTTTTTTTTTTAGTGTTTTTTTTTAAATAAATATGCAAGATTCTTTTAAAGTATTTCAAAAAGTATTGTATTGTCATCATGGGCTATTGTGTGTATAATTTTGAGGACAAAAATGAATGTATTTCATGTTGAAATAAAGCTGTAACATAAAATGTGGAAAAAGTGAGGTGCTGTGAATACTTCCCAGATGCAATGTGTGCCAAACACTGACCAAATGACATTTTTATTTTTTAATTTTTTAATCACATTCATCTATTTCCATATGATTATTGCAGTGGCAAGACAATTGTGCATGATTTTAAGCTGTGATTCAGTAGTTGGGCTATAGGGTACAGTGGTGTTTTCTGCATGACCACAAAAATCCAATCAGTTGTCCCCTATCCCATTTTTGTCAGTTGCATCAACATCTACTTGAACTGATAACTCATTGAGCTATGTTGCTAACTAGAGACTAGCACAAAAACAAACAAACCCCAGCGAATACGTAACCACCTGACGGAGGTAATAAATCAAAGCATACATTAAATAGTCGCTTATAAGCAGGATGCAAGACGATACACTTTTTGCGAAGTGAAACACACCGAGTGAACCCTTTTGTCAGTCATCTATTCTTTTTGTCTCTGTGGGTGGAGGCGGATGCTGGTAGCATACACAAGAAGTTGAGCCTAACAACTTAAAGGTATGTTATGGAGTATGAATGATCCGAATAACCCCCACAATTAAATCAATTGTGTCTTACCCCTTTTCTGACATTTTCTGAAAGTTTCATCAAAATCAGTCAATTACTTTTTGAGATATGTTGCAAAATAACAAACAGACAAACACCGGCAGAGTTAATAAGGCATTCGTACAAGCGAAAATTTGTCTGGTGGCTAACATTCTAAAAAAAGAAAAGAAAAAATAGCGCATTGTGTTAGTTGCTGATGTAATAAAATCCAGCTAATACTGCCACGCTATTATTCTGAAGCTTATTTTGCACTGAACAGTAAGTCAGTGTGTGCATGTTTGAATGCTGTGTATACAAAAATATCTGTCATCGTCATTTTATGTCGACAAAAGTTAGAAAATATCCAGCAGGCAACATTGAAATGTTTATCATGTTGTATTATGCCCAGGTAGCCCCGTTAACTGCCTTGTTTTGCTGTTTCGCGAGACCCGTGTCACGTGACTTCAAACTTGACACCTCATTGGCTGGTACTGAAACAGGAGCGAATGCTTCAGTCTTAATTTACCGGAAGTGAGTCTTGCTTTTTGAAGCAGCACATTTTTCAACACGGAATTTTTCAGCACATTTTTTTACACTGATCTTTAACACATTGATTTTTTTTTTTACACAAATGTTTTATACACTTAATTTTTTTTAGACTGATATTTTTACACAAAGATTTAAAACGGAATTTTGAAACACAAGCATTTTGCTAACATTTTTAAATTAAATTGTCAGCATAATTTGATGTAAAAAATTTGGTTTACAAAATTCAATTTAAATAATTTTAGGGTCAAAAATAAAAAAGCTTTCATAATAAAGACACAAATTAACCTCCATACTTTTTCAGTAATAAGAGGAACACCATGGGACCAAGACTTGATGAGTTCTACATACAGTAGATGAGTTGCTGCTACCTAAATTGGGGCCCTAAACATAATTTTATTTTGATGCCTGCCCCCATTAGTACCCGGATTTTTAAAATGTTTTGTTTGGGTGAAACAAATTTCTCCTTTTTTCATCCAATTTGGTTTTAAATTGATAGATGTGTGACATAGAAGCTGCTACTGGTCTCATCCCACGATGCAGAGAAGGTAGGAAAAGTGCAAACAGGAGGTCCTTTTATATAATATCAGGCAAAAGACAAGGACCACAGTTCCAGCAGGAACTCAGAAAGCAGGTGCACTGGTAGGACAATGAACAGAAAGTAAAGATGGTGAAAAAGGCAGAGACCAAACAGGAAGTACTACCAAAACAAGAAATCCAGAACAGGAAATTATTTTAAAAAACCCAGGAAAATAAAGGACAAAGTCCAAACCGTCATGTGGGATTATGCCAGCATGTTTTGTACTAGAACAGGGGTCCGCAACGTTTTGAAAGAGCCATATTGGACTAAAAATACAAAAAACAAATCTGTCTGGAACCGCAAAAAATGAAAAGTCTAATATAAGTGTTATAATGAACGGTAACACATGATGTAAGTGTCTATATTAGCTATATTAGCCTAATTTCAAAAGGACTTTAAAAGTCTAAGAAGTGTACAAAAAAATGGTAAAATGGTTTATACTTGTATAGCACTGTGACAGACTCTTACTGTCGCGCGGGTTCCACTGACCACCAAGGAAGGACATTTTGCTCGAGCAGGTATATTCTTGTTTATTTTTCAATAAATCACGTCCTTTGCCAGGTTGCTTTTCAGCTCCTCCTCTGCTGCTCGCTCTTCGGTCGCTTTCGTCGTCGCCGTCTTCTCCCTGTCGCTCTTACGCCGCATGTGCCGCGGACTCTCCAACTCCTTCTCCCTGTTCTCTCCTCCTTTGCCTCTTTTATGTATTGTCAGGAAAAATGTTAATAATTTCCCGGTGTGTGAGCCACGCACCTGAATTTGTGCGGATGTTCTCCCAAAAATGTGTTTGCCATTCTTGCTTGGTGTGGGTTCACATTGTGGCGCATATTTGTAACAGTGTTAAAGTTGTTTATACGGCCACCCTCAGTGTGACCTGTATGGCTTTTGAATAAGTATGCCTTGCATTCACTTGTGTGTGTGTAAAAGCCGCATATATTATGTGAATGGGCCGGCACGCTGTTTGTAAGGAGGAAAACCGGACATGACGACAGGTTGTAGAAGACGCTAAAGGCAGTGCCGTTAAGGCACTTCCCCAATATTGTTGTCCGGGTAGAAATCGGGAGAAATTTGGGAGAATTGTTGCCCCGTGAGATTCTTGGGAGGGGCACTGAAATTCGGGAGTCTCCTGGGAAAATTGGAAGGGTTGGCAAGTACGAGTATTAGCGATGAATGCAGTGTACCAGCGGGCCAGCTCTAATGTTAATTGGAAATTGCCTCAAGGGCCAAATGAAATTACATGGCGGGCCAGAGTTTGACACCCATGTCTTAAAGTGTTTTTTAAATGTGTAAATGGAACTGGAACATTTTAAGGAATCACCCAAGCTGTTCCACAGTTGAACTCATCTCACAGAAACACATCTACTTTTTTCAATCTAATCCAATCCAATCCAATCCACTTTATTTATATAGCACATTTAAACAACAATAACGTTTCCAAAGTGCTGCACAGCCATGTTAAAAACAATATTATGCTCCACCAATGACTGAATAAAACAAAAAATGAATAAAAATAAAACCAATAAAAACAAATATGATTAAAAACTATTTTAAAGGGTAAAATCAATTAAAACAGTAAAATAAAAATCAAAGTGTATAAAAAACACAGAGGACAACAGAGGACAGAGGACCACACAACTCACGTAGTGTTAAAAGCCGAAGAATAAAAGTGGGTCTTAAGACGAGACTTAAAACACTCCACAGTGGAAGCAGTTTGAACATGGAGGGGCAGAGTGTTCCAGAGCTTAGGGCCGACCACAGAGAAGGCCCTGTCTCCCCTGGTTTTAAGTCTGGTCTTGGGCACCACGAGCTGGAGCTGGCTCTCGGACCTCAGAGCATGCGCAGGAATGTAAATTTGGATGAGGTCCGAGGTATATTGAGGTGCCAGTCCATGTAAAGATTTAAAAACAAACAGCAATGTTTTAAAATCAATTTTAAAATGAACAGGGAGCCAGTGCAAACTCTGAAGAATTGGGGTTATATGATGGCGTTTCCTGATCCCTGTTAAAAGTCGTGCTGCCGCGTTCTGGACTAATTGCAACTGGGAGAGAGCTTTTTGGCTAATGCCAGCATAAAGTGCATTGCAGTAGTCCAGGCGACTTGAAATAAAAGCATGCACGACTTGTTCAAAAAGGTTAAAAGATAAAAACGGTTTAACCTTTACTAAAAGACGAAGGTGATAAAAACACGATTTTAAAACGCCATTGACTTGTTTGTCTAGTTTAAAATCGCTGTCTATAGTGACGCCAAGCCCGTTCTTAAAAAGTAGATGTGTTTCTGTGAGAGAAGTTCAAAAAAATTGTTCAATAATCTATTTTTAGTGCAAAATAACCTATTTAAAACATACATATCATTCTAAAACCTGTTCCCCTTGGGATTTGAACCAAGTTCACATGCCTACAATCCAAGCTCTAACACAACGCGTCACGATGGTTAGATGGATGGATGGATAGATAGATAGATAGATAGATAGATAGATAGATAGATAGATAGATAGATAGATAGATAGATAGATAGATGGATAGATAGATAGATAGAGTGCTCCCATAATCCTCCAGTAGCAGCATATGGACTGTAGAGCACAGAGACACGGATACACTCAGGACTTAGAAATATGATTCATTTCTTTCCTTGCTCTAATCCTCTACAAACAAGCTGGTGACCAGTCTGCTCCGAAGGCACATTGTAATCATGCTGACCAGCTTCTCCGTCTGCCCCCACCCACCCACCAACCCTCTATTCCCTCCCCGTTTTCCTCCCTCCTGCTGGCCGGCAGTCCAATTTCAACTTAATCGATTCCTAATCCCAAGGCCGCCAAACATGCACGCGCCAAGCATGCGGCCGACCACTCGTCTGCGTGCACATGTACGTGCGGACCGCACACCGTTTGCTTTAAGTTGTACTCAAAATGGTTCATTTGGATAAGTTGAAAAGAAATTTACATTATGTATACAGTATACAAATGTGACAAACATTGTCTGATAAATACAAGTATTTAATATGTGAACTTTCTGCTTCATTGCTGAGTAAACAGAAGCCATATTAAAATATTACAAATATTAGATACAAATTGTATTAGGATGGAGGGTCAAATGTGACCAAATAAAATAAATAAATACATCTTTAAATCAGTGGTTCTCAAACTTCCATTTCAGAAAAAAACTCTCAGAGTACCACCATCCTGACCAACATTAAAGTACAGTAGCTTAATAGGCCGAAGTATCCATTAAAAACAAGGCAGGTTTTATCTAAAGGGGAACATTATCACAATTTCAGAAGGGTTAAAACCAATAAAAATCAGTTCCCAGTGGCTTATTTTATTTTTTGAAGTTTTTTTCAAAATTTTACCAATCCCGGAATATCCCTAAAAAAAAGCTTTAAAGTGCCTGATTTTCGCTATCTGTGAAGCCAACGTCCATTTTCCTGTGACATCCCATAGCGATGCCAATACAAACAAATGGTGGATAGCACAGCAAGATATAGCGACATTAGCTCGGATTTCAGTGGTTTAAGCGATTCAACAGATTACGCATGTATTGAAACGCACGGTTGGCATATGGAGGCAGATAGCGAAAACGAAATTGAAGAAGAAACTGAAGCTATTGAGCGAATACCTATTGACGCTATTCGGCCATGTTTGCCTTAGCATCGCCGGTAAAATGTGCAGACCAACGATCGGGACTTTTACATCTTGTGACACTGGAGCAACTTAAATCCATTGATTGGTAAGTGTTTGTTTGGCATTAAATGTGGGTGGAGGAAAACACTGGATGTAAATATAGTTTCAAATGTACATACAGCTAGCCTAAATAGCATGTTAGCATCGATTAGCTGGCAGTGATGCCGCGACCAAATATGTCTGATTAGCACATAAGTCAACAACATCAACAAAACTTACCTTTGTGATTTAGTTGACTTTATCGTTGGAAATGCATCTGCAGGTTATCCATACATCTCTTTGCCATGTCTGCCTTAGCACCGCCGCTAAAATGTGCAGACACTCCGGCAGATTTCTTTGACTTTATCGTTGGAAATGCATCTGCTTTGAGTGTCGCAGGATATCCGCACAATCTTGCCATCTCTGTAGTAGCATAGCTTTCGTCGGTAAAGTGTGCGGAACAAACGACTGACCATTTTGTCGGCTTTCCCCACGCCCTCGTATTTTGAACAAATTTCGTCCAATTTCTTGCCACTTTCACATTTTCGGGCCAGTGGTGCAACTTGAATCCCTCCCTGTTAGTGTTGTTACACCCTCCGACAACACACCGACGAGGCATGATGTCTCCAAGGTTCCAGAAAATAGTCGAAAAAACGGAAAATAACAGAGCTTAGAGCCGGTGTTTGCAATGTGTGGAGAAAATGGCGGCTTTATTACCTAGGTGACGTCACGTTCTGACGTCCTCGCTCCGAGAGCGATAAATAGAAAGGCGTTTAATTTGCCAAAATTCACCCATTTAGAGTTCGGAAATCGGTTAAAAAAATATATGGTCTTTTTTCTGCAACATCAAGGCATATATTGACGCTTACATAGGTTTGGTGATAATGTTCCCCTTTAAAGGCCTACTGAAATGAGATTTTGTTATTCAAACGGGGATAGCAGGTCCATTCTATGTGCCATACTTGATCATTTTGCGATATTGCCATATTTTTGCTGAAAGGATTTAGTAGAGAACATCGACGATAAAGTTCGCAACTTTAGGTCGCTAATAAAAAAGCCTTGCCTGTACCGGAAGTAGCAGACGATGTGCGCGTGACGCCACAAGTTGTGGGGCTCCTCACATCCTCACATTGTTTACAATCATAGCCACCAGCAGCAAGAGCTATTCGGACCGAAAAAGCGACAATTTCCCCATTAGTTTGAGCGAGGATGAAGGATTAGTGGATGAGGAAAGTTAGAGTGAAGGACCAGGAAAAAAAAAGGCGAGCGCAGTGAGATGTTATTAGACA
The DNA here is from genome assembly GCF_033978795.1 of Nerophis ophidion. Lineage (NCBI taxonomy): Eukaryota > Metazoa > Chordata > Actinopteri > Syngnathiformes > Syngnathidae > Nerophis > Nerophis ophidion. Next base: position 40,145,632 of record NC_084623.1, on the reverse strand, counting down.
CATTTACTTGGATAATTCTAGAAAATCCCTAATCTGATTATTGTGTTACTAGTGTTTTAGAGAGATTATAACGTTATACCTGAAAGTCGGAGGGGTGTGTTGACCGCCAGTGTCTCTGATGGAAGCCATCGAGGAGCCAAGAAAGTCGCAGCTGCCTTTTTGACAGCTGCTGCAGGAGGACGCATGGTCCACTCATGTCTCTGGTAAGAGCCGACTTATTAAGACAATTTTCTCACCCAAACCTGCTATGGCTATGAGTTGTTTTTCCTTTGGCCTCAGTCTGGACCCCCTCCCCATGGTTTACCTGTATCCCACCTTTTTTGTAAGGGGCGCCGGAAGTTGGCGGACCCGTCAGCGATCCTGTTCTGTTTCCCTGTAATGTTTGAACCCATTCTGTCTCCCTGTAATGTGTGTCTGATCTTGAATGGGATTGTGCTGAAAATGTTAATTTCCCCTCAGGGATTAATTAAGTATTTCTGATTCTGATTCTGATTCCTGTCCTGGTGCTTTTGTTACGTTTGTATTTCCTGTTTGGTCTCTGTGTTTTGAATCACCTTTACATTCTCTTCTTTGTCCTGCTAGCACACCTGTTCCTTACTGTTAATAACTTTTATTTGGTGCACCTGGTTCCTTACTTAGTATGTGCAGTTATTCTCTGATTTCTTGCTGGACCAGGGGCATTCGATCTTTTCCACCAAGGGCCGCACACTAAAAAGTCAACACATGCAGGGGCCATTATGACATATGTTTTTTTTTATTTGTAAAACAAAAATACTACAAACAGATGATACATATTTAACAATAAAACTTGGTGTCAGCTAGGTTTTTAAAGTGTATTATTATTAGTTATTGGTATTGAAAGGTCAATTTTTTTCTAATTACATTACCGTATTTTCTGGACCATATGGCGCACCAGATTAAAAGGCGCACTGCTAATGAGTGGGTCTATTCAGGTCTTTTTTCATACAAACGGCGCATTAAAGCGGTCATATTATGATTTTTTTCATGTATTCAATTTAAAACACTTCCTTGTGGTCTACATAACATATAATGGTGGTTCTTTGGTCAAAATGTTGCATAGATTATGTTTTACAGACCATCTTCAAGTCGCTTTCTCACAGTCGCTTCAGGATGCGCCGTTTTGTGGGCGATCTTATTTACGTGGCTCCCCTTCGGCAGCGTCTTCTCCCCGTCATCTTTGTTGTAGCGGTGTAGCGTGCAAGGACGAGAGTAGAAGAAGTGTCAAAAGATGGAGCTAACTGTATAAATGACATTCATTTTCTTTACTTAAATCAATAACGGAGCAGCATCTCCTCATCCCGATCTAGTGCAACAACAACACCGGAAATGTGTCCCGTCAAAAAACGCCCGACCGGAACATTCCGTGGGTGAATTATGTAAAATCACTACACTGGTAGCTTTTAGCAATTCCATAGCGGGATATAAATTAGAACTTTACGCAACTTTATATTAGAAATGGCAACAACAGAGGGTGAATGTCCCATAACAAGAAGATAGTGAAAAACAAGAGGCTCTTTGACTACGGCATCAGCACGCACCAGTGACGTGCGGTGAGGTTTATTGCTGGTGAGGCACTGACGTAATCAGAATCAGATTTACCAATATATAGTATGCGCTCTGCGCAGATTATTCTCCATTTGATTGGCAGTAGTTTACGGGTTATGTTTAATTTCTGCATTCTTTACACATACAAACTGTCGCCCACAAAATGCGCATTTAATTAAAAACGAAAGAAAAATAATACCATCCATCCATCCATTTTCTACCTTTACTTATAAATGAAGTCCATGTGCAGGTCCTTCTGGGTAAAAATAGCCATAACATTCTGGTGAAAGTCCTCCTTCACTTCCTTCAGTTTTAAAAGTCTTTTAAGAGTTCAACATAGTTGCCGCGATTAGCAGAGCTCCTACTCTCATCATTTCCGCGAAATGTTAGCTGCTGTTTGGCGAGAAAGCAGGTCGCATTGATGATATATTTTAAAATCTCTTGGTTCTCTTTTACCTTAGCATAGTGGACACTGATGTTGAGTCGCCGTTGTTCATCCAAAGCCAAGTCTATCCTCGTCATCCCAAACGTTTTTAGCGCAATCTAGCTTGAATATGAGCGGCCGACTGCTCATGTTTGGTGAGGCTTCTTTGCAAATTCTTTAGGTCACAAAATCCCATTTAAGTCCACACAGTTCCACAGGTTGAAAAAAGAAGGCAGGGAAAGCAGAAAAGGCGGTTTCTTGCAGAACATCCACAAAGCCAGTCTTTTCACGTATACCACTCCGTTTGGAAAGAGCGAGTAACTTGCTGCTGATTGAAAACAAACCATTCAGCTCCGGCGTTGGCCTTCCTTTAGTAATTATCTCCTACTTCGCTTGAAAGTCCACTTTAGAAAACTGTTTAAGTGCGGAAATGTAGTCATCAATGTTGAAAATCAGAAAAAATAAGTCGCTGCCGCACTTACCCGCTGAGGCCACCGTATGTCTGGGATCATGACCTCCCCGCCTCTATCGTGAGGCACGAGAACCGTTTGCCTCACCGCAGACTTTTTTCTCTGCCGTTTTGATGGCTCAACAACACACAAAACATGTTACTTGCTGCGGCACTTGAATCCCTTACGCCGCCGTATGTCTCTGATCATGAGCGCCCCTATCGTGAGCCACGAGAACTGTTTGCCTCACCTCAGACTTTTTTCTCTGCCGTTTTGAACGCTCAGCAACACACCAGACAAAAACGCGCTCTGACTGCACGGCAGGCAGAAGTTAACGAGGGATTGTGAAAATTCAGCGATTTTGAAGAAAAAATCATCTAAATTGGTGAAGCTAAATGAAAATTAAAAACTAACAATTCCAAATATTTTATCATTAAATATTTAATTTCTTTGCATGATCACAGGTGAGGCACTGCCTCCCCTGCTACCCCTGACCGCACGCCACTGGCACGCACTACATTGGCGGACATGCGCAAATTTTCAGGATTTATGCAGATCTCATATACACATTGGCAGGTACCAGAAGGTAAGAAAAGTTGGTTTTGAATAACATTGTCAAACAAATCGCCAGATAATAAGTCTGCTAATTTGGTGCCATTTTGCGGTCCTTATACACACACCATAGTAATACTTGTATCTCTCACTACGGTAGCCGTAATGGGCCGACAATCCATCAAGTGGTGCGGCTTCAAAGTCATACTAAAACATTTTGACATGTTTTTGAGTGCCGTGTGTAATATTCTTTATTTTCAATGGAACATTTAAAGTTTTGGTGTTGTTTACTGGGGTTATTGTCAGGTTGAGTTTTTGACAAACTCCAAGATGCAGAGAAGGTGGCAGGCATTGTGCAGGTAAACATGATTTAATTTAACACTAAAACAAGAAGAAACAAAAGGGTACAAAAAAAAGGCGCGCACAAGGCAAAGAACAAACTTGGCTATGAACAAAAACTAGCACAAAGGCTAACTGTGGACTAGAAACAAAAACACTTACTGTGACACGAAGGAACTATGACATGAACAGAGTGAACATAAGTACACACAGCTACAACGATAAGTATTAATGACATTGACAGGTAGTGGTGACAATAATCAGGCACTGACTGGAGGGGAACGCAGCTTTAAATATTACCTGGCTGATTGACGCCAGGTGCCAATCAGCCACAGCTGGGGAGACATACAGGAAACGGACAAAATAAGAGCGCTGACAAGAAACAAAGACAAACGCAGAGGAAAAACTAAAACATGGCCAGACTGTCAGGGACAAGCCTGACAGTTATATTGCAGTCTACACGTATCAGTCTACACGTGTGACTACCGGTCACACTTATCATTACACCATGTACCAAATAAAATTGCTCTGAGGTCGGTAAGCACAACCGGATTTATTCCGTACATTAGGCACACCGGGTTATAAGGCGCACTGTCGATCTTTGAGAAAATGAAAGGATTTTAAGTGCGCCTCATAGTCCGAAAAATACAGCACTTCCTTTTGCTGTTTTTTGCATACAGTTTTACTGTTATTTTTTGATGAAAAAAAATATATATTTGCGACAGGCCAACAAAACTTGAGCCCCCGAGCCGCACTTTGGACACCACTGTGCTAGAGCTTTCGTACTGTTCTTCAACCTGGTTCCTAATTCCAAGTCAATATGCGGAACACTTTCCTTGATAAAAATAGAAAACATATTTTACTGTTTTATCAATCATTTAAATCAGTGGTTTTTAACCTTGTTGGAGGTACCAAACCCCACCAGTTTCACATGCGCATTCACCGAACCCTTTTTTTGGGAAAAAAATTAAATAAATAAATATATATATATATATATATATATATATATATATATATATATATATATATATATATATATATATATATATATTAGGGCTTCATGGTGGAAGAGGGGTTAGTGCGTCTGCCTCACAATACGAAGAAGGTCCTGCAGTCCTGAGTTCAAATCCAGGCTCGGGATCTTTCTGTGTGGAGTTTGCATGTCCTCCCTGTGAATGCGTGGGTTCCCTCCGGGTACTCCGGCTTCCTCCCACTTCCAAAGACATGCACCTGGGGATAGGTTGATTGGCAACAATAAATTGGCCCTAGTGTGTGAATGTGAGTGTGAATGTTGTCTGTCTATCTGTGTTGGCCCTGCGATGAGGTGGCGACTTGTCCAGGGTGTACCCCGCCTTCCGCCCGATTGTAGCTGAGATAGGCGCCAGCGCCCCCCGCGACCCCAAAAAAGGGAATAAGCGGTAGAAAATGGATGGATGGATGGTTATATATATATATATATATATATATATATATATATATATATATATATATATATATATATTATTATTTTTATTTTTTTTTCTACACCGGTAAAAAAAACATTACTTTGTCTTGAATTTGAAAAAAATAAATAAATAAAATAAATAAATAAATAAATGAAAAAAAATAAATAAATAAATAAAAATAAAAATAAAATATATATATATATATATATATATATATATGAATTTGAAAAAAAATATATATATATGTATATATATATATATATATTTTTTTTTTTTTTTCAAATTCAAGACAAAGTTATATGTTTTTTTTACCGTTGCACAAATTACACGGTATGTAATTTGTTGTGAGTTCATGCATTGTGTTGGTTTTGTTCTTTGAACAAAGTGATGTTCATTCACGGTTCATTTTGTGCACTAGCAATATACATATATATATATATATATATATATATATATATATTTTTTTTTTTTTTTTTTTTTACTTACACAAATGCAAATCAGTGTGAAATCTGCTGTTGCCGTATCCATAATACGCCGATAGGGAGACATTTTTATTTACATGATTGATTGATTGATTGAAAATTTTATTAGTAGATCGCACAGCTCAGCACAGTACATATTCCGTACATTTGACCACTAAATGGTAACACCCCAATAAGTTTTTCAACTTGTTTAAGTCGGGGTCCACGTTAATCAATTCATGGTACATGAAGAGTCGGGTGTGTCTCAACCTCCGTGGCAGACGGTCCGCCGAACCCCTAAGGCCGACTCACCGAACCCCTAGGGTTCGATCGAACCCAGGGTAAGACCCACAGATTCAAAAGTAACATTCAGCGGGGACGCAACAATTGGGTACAATGAGACTTACTCAGCAAAAACGGACATTAGGCCGTGCCGATTATAAGGCAGTAGATTAGTTGTGCTGTGCATGCAATTGCCTTCCGTTGCGAACCGTAATAAAAAGCATAAGTCAGGAAAGAAGATTTGTAAGCGTGCAGTAATGCTGCTAAATCACACCTAGAGCGGTGTAAGTCGGCCGCAGCGATCTGCAGCTAGCAGTGCTAACAGGATCAGTATTACACTATGAATGGATCAAGCAGCCACTGTCAGGCTGCAGATTACAATTTAACACCTAGTTAATATCACTAATAGTAAAAGTCAGAGTTTAGCACAGATTCACAGATTAATATGTTGGACTAAAGCAGTTGGATTATGGAAATGCTTGGCCTCTCGCGCACAAAGGGTCAGCTACAGAGGTAATTAGTGTCAATTTTCAACCTTCCACTACCATCAACTTGTGTTTGTTTATGTACCCTCTTATTTTTGCACAGTTCCGCCTTCATGCCAACTTGAAGACTTTTGCCCACTTCTCACTGTATGTGCCCCCTCTGCTCCACCTCTCCGTGCAGTTTGTTATTCTTGCTGATCTAATTTAGAGAATGTCCCAAATCCTCTTAGTGTCCTGCTCCCTCAGCGCAACCCCTAAGTGAATTAGACAGGATTACCGTCTACGTCTTCCTTCTCCTTCCTGTCCTTTTTCTTCGTCTTCCTCGTCGTCACGCTGTCAATCATCCAACAATATCGCTTATATCTCCACCAACACCTTTCTGTGGAAGTTCTGTTTGATTGGCGGGATTACGCTCATCTCCTTCTCCTGATGGTATTGGTCCCAGGGACAGATGCTCTGATATCATAGAGTCCAACATGTTTTTCATTTTGCAAATAAAAGAATAGCATCCACTGCACATTAGCAACAAAAAGTAAGTGTCCCAACCTGATATTGAGACCTGTGATGTTTATAAAAATATTTCTTAAATGTTAGCCATCTCATTTTGTAAGACCATGTCATTTTAGTTTGTTTCTGGTGGGACAATATAGTTGGATGCACAGGTACATTACTTCCTCTTTTTGTCAAAACAAGGACAGAGAAGGAAGTCATAAGGTTTTGAGCACAGCAGCAGCAATCTGTTCGCATCCTTAACACAGGACTGACAAATCAATGTCGTAAGTAGTGGTGATGCATGGATCAGTTGTTTGTGTACAGGTATCAGTCATTATTTAAATGGTAAATCGGTTGTACTTGTATAGCGCTTTTCTACTTTCAAGGTACACAAAGCGCTTTGTCACTATTTCCAAAATTCACCCATTCACACACACATTCACACACTGATGGCGGGAGCTGCCATGCAAAGCACTAGCCAAGACCCATCAGGAGCAAGGGTGAAGTGTCTTGCTCAAGGACACAACAGACGTGACTAGGTTGGTAGAAGCTGGGGATTGAACCAAGAACCCTCAGGTTGCCTGCACGGCCACTCTACCAACCGCGGCACGCCATCCTTATTTCCTGGAAATACTTAATAATTAATGTTTAAAAACAATGTTCAGCGATCGCAGGGTTGCTTAAAAACCTTGAAAATGCTTGGATTTTAATGTGTTTTCAAAGGCTTGAAAAATGCTTGAATTTTGGGTGAACTGCTTTTAAATGCTTGGAAATGTTCATCATATTTCTCGGCAGTCTGACTCAATAGGCTAATTAAAAATTGGCAACATTTTTTTTCAAAAAGTTCCTTAAAAATTAAAGCTACACGCTTGATCTGTTATCTTTACACCAGCCCTTACATTAGGTTGTTGTCATTTTCCAGAGCCGTATATACGGTTCTGTGTCGCCCCCAAGAGGACAGTGTTGCATCGGTCCTACATGCTGGGAAGTTGTCATTTTAATGATCATTGAATGGAAAATGACAAATACAAACTTTGGATGAAACGTGGACCAAAACCATGTGTAGCCTGCTGCAAAGTAGGAAAAAAGAAAATCCATCTTTTCGCAATGGGAGAGTCGGCTCTCTGGAGTCATGCTAAAGGTAAGCCACAGAGATTACTAGCCCTACAAGTTAACTAACGACAGCTAAAGTTTTGATTTCTAACCTCTTGGTTAGAAAATGTACTCCTAGCCCCTTCCTGCTCTGTCACTGAAAAGGCTAATGTAACATTTCCCCTGGCAGTCACATTGTCAACCGTGGCACACAATGCTAATGCTCATGAACGCTCTTTTGGAAGATGGCAAAATTGCTTAATAAATTTCTCTGCAACGCCTCTATGGTTTGAATTCTCCTTTTCAGCCAACAAATGTGTTCTAGTCATAGCAGACTTGGTAACAGACAACGAAGACGACTACTTTTGGACAATTGAAGATTGACAACTATTTTTTGAAGCTGAATATAAGGAGGATGAACTACTGCTTATAGAAGCGAGCACAAAGAGAGGGTGAAACGTTGGAGCAGAAGAAAGCAGAGAAAGTGACTTGACGCTGTAAATGTGGAACTTGGAGCCAAGCTATGCCGACATAAATGGCGTGCTTACCCAAAATCAACTGGAAAAACTGGAAATGTTCCCGGCCAGCTGGACCAAAGAGACAACTGTCTAACGAGTAAGTCACTATAATATTGATCATGATACTTGCAGCACATCATGCTTGGTATTACAACTACATACACTGTCCAGCTTGGGGTGCACAAACACAACATGAAATAATACTTTACAGATACTGTAATATGATTGTTGATGTTTTTCAGTCAGTACACATCGGTGTCCTAGCACATTGTGTTGTGTCCAAAAATCATTCAGCTGCTGACGCAAAAGCTAGCGTATGGCTAATGTCGTAACATGCTGCCGCAAGAGAATGTGTGAGTAAGCTAGAAAAAGTGTTCCTCTGTGTTTGTTCTTACAATAACAATGTCGCCACAGCTTGGTTATTATACAGGTTATGGAACGTAAACGAAGTATTGTTGGCGATTTTACGATGCATTTTTAAAGAGATTTAGAGGTATGGGGGCGGTATGGGGTAATGGGTAGAGCGGCCATGCCAGAAACCTGAGGGTTGCAGGTTTGCTTCCCGCGTCTTGACATCCAAATCACTGCCGTTGTGTCCTTGGGCAGGACACGTCACCCTTTCCCTCGGTGCCGCTCACACTGGTGAATGAATGATAAATGAATGATAGGTGGTGGTCGGAGGGGCCGTAGGCGCAAACTGGCAGTCTCGCTTCCGTCAATCTACCCCAGGGCAGCTGTGGCTACAAATGTAGCTTACCAACACCAGGTGTGAATGAATGATGGGTTTCCACTTCTCTGTGAGTGCTTTGAGTATCTAACTATAGAAAAGTGCGATATAAAATCCAATCCATCTATCCATCCATTTTTTACCGCTTGTCCCGTTCGGGTTCGCAGGGGGGTCGCTGGAGTCTATTCCAGCTTCATTCTGGTGGAAAGCGGGGTACACCCTGGACAAGTCGTTACCTCATCACAGTATCATCAATCAATCAATCAATGTTTACTTATATAGCCCTAAATCACTATTGTCTGAAAGGGCTGCACAAACCACAACACAAACCACTACGACATCCTCGGTAGGCACACATAAGGGCAAGGAAAACTCACACCCAGTGGGACGTCGGTGACAATGATGACTATAAGAAACCTTGGAGAGGACCGCATATGTGGGCAACACCCCCCCCAGGGGACCGAAAGCAATGGATGCCGAGCGTGTCTAACATGATACTGTGAAAGTTCAATCCATAATTGATCCAACACAGCCGCGAGAGTCCAGTCCAAAGCGGATCCAACACAGCAGCGAGAGTCCCGTTCACAGCGGAGCCAGCAGAAAACCATCCCAAGCGGAGGCGGATCAGCAGCGCAGGGATGTCTCAAGCCGATACACAGGCAAACAGTCCATCCTGGGTCACGACTCTGGACAGCCAGTACTTCATCCATGGCCATCGGACCAGACCCCCTCCACAAGGGAGAGTAGTACATAGGAGAAAAAGAAAAGAAACGGCAGATCAACTGGTCTAAAAAGGGAGTCTATTTAAAGGCCAGATTATACAAATTAGTTTTAAGGTGAGACTTAAATGCTTCTAATCCATTATTATTATTATTAGAATGGATTGCTCACATTAGCTGCATTGCTAGCCACTTTGAACACGCCTATTAGTGCAAATTATAAACCAAAAAACCCCAAAAAACGTATGTCTGTCATAATGATTGTGAACAATAGGTAAAATTCCCCAAAAAAGTGCACCTCATCGCAGGGTGATGAGGTGCACTTTTGTTGTCCAGGGTGTACCCCGCTAGGCTATAGCACCCACCGCAACCCCTGGGACAAGCAGTAACAAATATGGTGCAGTTCCCCTTTAAAGGGGGAACATTATCACCAGACCTATGTAAGCGTCAATATATACCTTGATGTTGCAGAAAAAAAGACCATATGTTTGTCTAACCGATTTCCGAACTCTAAAAGGGTGAATTTGGCGATTTAAACACTTTTCATTTGATAGCCTGTCAGAGCGATGACCTTTCACTCGTGACGTCACAACATGAAGCGGATACCCCATTTTCTCAATCTTATTACACACACCAGGTCAAATCAGCTCTGTTATTTTCATTTTTTTCGATTTTTTTCCCGTAACTTGGAGACATCATGCCTCGTCGGTGTGTTGTCGGAGGATGAAACAACACGATCAGGGACGGATTCAAGTTGCACCAGTGGTCAAAAGATGCGAAAGTCACTCGTTTGTTCCGCACACTGTACCGACGACAGCTATGCTACGACAGAGATGGCAAGAATGTGTGGATATCCTGCGACACTCAAAGCAGATGCATTTCCAACGATAAAGTCAACGAAATCTGCAATATTGGAAAATAGACCACCACTGAATCTGCCAGAGTGCGAGCTATTCAGGGACGACGGACCTCGGGAACACGGCAAGCGATGACCGCAGTCTGTTCCCGCAGACGAACGAGGTAAACCCCCTGGATGTCTTGGCTAAGACATGATTTATGCAACTTCTTTTTCTGTCTCATTTTGTCCACCAAACTTATAATGTTGTGCATGAATGCACAAAGATGAGTTTTGTTGATGTTATTGACTTATGTGGAGTGTGCTAATCAGACATATTTGGTCACGGCATGACTGCAAGCTAATCGATGCTAACATGCTATTTAGGCTAGCTGTATGTACATATTGCATCATTATGCCTCATTTGTAGCTATATTTCCCTCCACCCACATTTAATGCCAAACAAACACATACCAATCGTTGGTTAGAAGGCAATCGCCAAATTTGTCCTCGCTTCTTCCCGTGTCTGTCACAGTTATTTGGTGTCGAACCACAAGATGCAGAGAAGGAGGTAGGCATTTGGTAAGTAAACATGATTTTAATATAAATACTAAGACAAAACCAAACAAAGGGTTCAAACCAGAAGCACGCACGTGGGCGGATATAACAAACTAAGGGCTATGAACAAACAAATCGGAAGCAGGAAACAAAAAACAATAAGCTACAAACATCAACTGAATATATCTTACCGCTACGCTGCAATCACACGACCAGTAGGAATGACAAGTAGAAAATGACATTGACACGGCAATAATCCAGCCCTGACTGGAGGAGAAAACAGGTCTTAAATAGTGGCTGGCTGATTGATCCCAGGTGTGGGTGGCCAGGTTCCAATCAGCCACAGCTGAGGGTTACACAGCACTCAGGGAGACAAACAGGAAACAGAACCAAAATAAGAGTGCTGACTGGAACTAAAGACAAATGCAGAGGAAAAACTAAGACATAGACCAAAACTGTCAGGGACAAGTCTGACACTGTCGTGTCGTTTGTCGGTTTCGCTTGTACACGGTTCAAAGCGATATGACTCAATAGCTTCAGTTTCTTCTTCAATTTTGTTTTCGCTACCTGCCTCCCCACTCCAACCATCTGTTTCAATACATGCGTAATCTGTTGAATCGCTTACGCCGCTGAAATTCGAGTCTGAATCCGAGCTACTATCGCTATAACTTTCTGTGTTATCCGCCATGTTTGTTTCTGGTGGTTTCACGCGGTGACGTCACAGGATAATAGACGGGTGGATATACCGATGGTGAAAATCAGGTACTTTGAAGCCGTTTTTCGGGATATTGCGTGAAGGGAAAATTTTGAGAAAAACGTCGACGAATAAAATAAGCCACTGGGAACTGATTTTTATTGGTTTTAACCCTTCTGAAATTGTGATAATGTTCCCCTTTAAGTAAATGTAACGGAGTAAACGCAGCATTTCTTTTTTTCTTTGGTGGGCCGAACAAAATGGGTCGGTGGGACAAATCTGAACCACGGGCCCCACTTCGGGCCCCCATGATGTAGCGTCTCCAACTTAATGCCGCAACTTAAAGGGGAACATTATCACCAAACCTATGCAAGCGTCAATATATACCTTGATGTTGCAGGAAAAAGACCATGCATTTTTTTGACCGATTTCCGAACTCCAAATGGGTGAATTTTGGCGAATTAAATGCCTTTCTGTTTATCGGTCTTTTAGCGATGACGTCAGAACGTGACGTCATCGAGGTAACACACCCGCCATATTCATTTTCACATTACAAACACCGGGTCTCAGCTCTGTTAATTTCCGTTTTTTCGACTATTTTTTGGAACCTTGGAGACATCATGCCTCATGCCTTGTCGGTGTGTTGTCGGAGGGCGTAACAACACTAACAGGGAGGGATTCAAGTTGCACCACTGGCAAGAAATCTGCTGCCAGACCCCCATTGAATGTACCAGAGTGTCTTCACATTTGACCGGCGATGCTAAGACAGACATGGCACAGAGATATATGGATAACCTGCAGATGCATTTGCAACGATTAAGTCAACGAAATCACAAAGGTGAATTTTGTTGATGTTGTTGACTTATGTGCTAATTAGACATATTTGGTCACGGCATGACTGCCAGCTAATTGGTGCTAAGATGCTACGCTAATCGATGCTAACATGCTATTTACGCTGGCCGTATAAATGGGTTGTACTTGTATAGCGCTTTTCTACCTTCAAGGTACTCAAAGCGCTTTGACACTACTTCCACATTTACCCATTCATACACACATTCACACACTGATGGAGGCAGCTGCCATGCAAGGCGATAACCAGCACCCATCAGGAGCAAGGGTGAAATGTCTTGCTCAGGACACAACGGACGTGACGAGGTTGGTACTAGGTGGGGATTGAACCAGGGACCCTCGGGTTGCGCACGGCCACTCTACCACTGCGCCACGCCATCCTGTATGTACATTTGAAACTAGATACCCACATTTAATGCGAAACAAACACTTACCAATCGACGGATTTAAGTTGCTCCAGTGTCACAAGATGCGAAAGTCCTGATCGTTTGGTCCGCACATTTTACCGGCGATGCTAATAAGGCAGCCATGCTATGGGCCACTTCATTAGGTACACCCACGCTATGGCCGAATAGCGTCAATAGCTATCCGCTCAATAGCTTCAATTTCTTCTTCAATTTCGTTTTCGCTATCTGCCTCCATACTCCGACCATCTGTTTCAATACATGCGTAATCTGTTGAATCGCTTAAGCCGCAGAAATCCGAGTCTGAATCCGAGCTAATGTCGCTCTATCTTGCTGTGGTAACCGCCATGTTGTTTGTATTGGCAGCCCTGTATGACGTCACAGGGAAATGGATAGTGGTTTCGAAGATAGCGAAAATAAGGCACTTCAAAGCTTTATTTAGGGATATTCCGGGATCGGTAAAATTTTGAAAAAAACTTCAAAAAATACAACAAGCCACTGGGAACTGATTTTTATTGTTTTTAACCCTTTTGAAATTGTGATAATGTTCCCCTTTAAGAACTTTCAATCTTGGTTGATATTGGTGGCGCCAGTGGACCAAATTGGTCGTGTTTTGCCTGAAGGAAGACCACATTTCCCACGAAGTCCAGCGCGTAGCCTCGTAACTCGTCAGAAACTACTGTCACGTACATACAAACTGACAGGACAATACTACAACGATTCAATATGACTGATCTTTCCACAGTAGGAACCTACATATTTTATTCAAACTTTATATTTGTGGTTCGCAGTCATCACATAGTTTTTTTCTTTGTAAAGTACTTTTGATATTGTTGCGTGGTCAGTTACAAGTCCATTTAGCACCCCAAAAGTTATGAAAATATTTTATGAAGGTTGAACAGTTACTTAGTGCTGCTTTAACATTCATGTTTTGGCACGTGAGAGGAAAACACACGCACACACACACATTCTTGTATTTTTTACCTTCTTGAGACCCCCGAAAAATGTGTACCTCTGGGACCACCCTGTCAAGATATATAAATATGTATATTTACAACATTAATGATATATACAAACTATAAAAAAATATAAACAAGGTAAGCTTTTAATACATTTTTTTATTTTTCATTTGTACCGTATTTCCTTGAATTGCAGCCGGGGCGCTATTTAATTTAAAACCTCTTCTCTTACCAAAGGCATGCGGTAAAGACAAGCATGCGCTAATTATTTTAAAACCTCTTCTCACTCCGGCGCCTACCAAAGGCATGCACTTATAAATTTCAGTGAGCTGTAAGGATACCATCATGAAAAGCACATTTAATAAAAAAAAAAAACTTTATTATGGTGTTAACTTTACTTATAAATGAAGTCCATGCACATCTCCTTCTGATCAAAAGCATCGACAACTTGTTTATAGAAGTCTTCCTTATCTTTCTTCAGTTTTAAAAGTCTCTCTATCTCGATGAATATCTTCCTTTATTACCTCCTGCTTTGATTGAAAGTCCAGTTTAGAAAACTGTTTTATTTTAGATATTTAATCCTCCATTTTAAAAGTGTAAGCCAGAGGAAAAAATAAACGATCGCTGCTCACTCGTGCTGCTAGTTGTCACTTCTTCTGCAGCCGTGGAGTCGCAAGAAGGATCACTAGCGCCCTCTACCACCAGGAGGCGGGAGTTATTTAATAACTCATATTTGACACACGCCGCTACGGTATATTAATAAATATTTATATATACTATATACCCGGCGGCAATTCAAGGAAATGCGGTAATTGGTTTTAAATCTTCATTATTTACTTCAAGTTATTACAGTTTGTCTTTATATACATTTTTTTTAAATTAATTTTGGCCAAAGGGGGTGCATTTCAATTTCTTACACACACTTTTTGGCCAGAGGGGGAGCGCTTCAATTTTAACACACACTTGTTATTTCATATGTTGACCAGAGGGGGAGCGCTTTTAAAACCAACACACGGCTAATTTGAAAAATCGCTTTTTTGGGGGGGACAACCCTAATTTTGATATATTGCACCAACAAGGGTGCAAATGAGACATTATTAGATGCAATGATTTCCGTATTTGGGACCTTGATTTCGGCCCCAACTTGTTCACCGGTCCTCTTATGGAAGGTACATTTCCCTGTTGATGTCTCAAGAAGGGTAGAAATACAAAAACACACACACATTAACGGAGAATGGCAGCTTGGGAGTCAAAATTGGAATATGGTATAAAATTGAAGTGTGTAGTATGAAATATGTTTGATCAATTGTTTTATGTATTTGTGTAACATTCAAGGTCAATTTGTGGCAGTGGGTGATTTACAACAACACTTTTGGCATTATGGAATTTTACATTCTTATACAGTGGGGCAAAAAAGTATTTAGTCAGCCACCGATCGTGCAAGTTCTCCCACTTAAAATGATGACAGAGGTCTGTCATTTTCATCATAGGTACACTTCAACTGTGAGAGATAGAATGTGGAAAAAAAAATCCAGGAATTCACATTGTAGGAATTTTAAAGAATTTATTTGTAAATTATGGTGGAAAATAAGTATTTGGTCAACCATTCAAAGCTCTCACTGATGGAAGGAGGTGTTGGCTCAAAATCTCACGATACATGGCCCCATTCATTCTCTCCTTACACGGATAAATGGTCCTGTCCCCTTAGCAGAAAAACAGCCTCAAAGCATGATTTTTCCATGGGGCTGTTTTTCTGCTAAGGGGACAGGATGATTGATCCGTGTTAAGGAAAGAATGAATGGGGCCATGTATCGTGAGATTTTGAGCCAAAACTTCCTTCCATCAGTGGCAGCTTTGAATGGTTGACCAAATACTTATTTTCCAGCATAATTTACAAATAAATTCTTTAAAATTCCTACAATGTGAATTTTGGATTTTTTTTTTCACATTCTCTCTCTCACAGTTGAAGTGTACCTATGATGAAAATTACCGACATCTGTCATCATTTTAAGTGGGAGAACTTGCACAATCGGTGGCTGACTAAATACTTTTTTGCCCCACTGTATTTAAACGTGTTTGTCTTCATTTTAACATCAACTTAGCGAGGAACTGGAGATGTAAATTAAATCATTGGCTACAATCTGACATATTCACATGCCAAATATTCCTCAATATGTATTGTATATGACACCACTTGGCCACAGTTTCTACTCCACATGTTTCCCATATTGTCGGATTTGAACGTTTTCACAGTACATTGGTTTAAAAAAAAAAATAAAAAAATCTTTTAAGAAGTTTCTCTTCTGGATTTTGGTCTTGACAAATAAGAGATATGTTTTTTCCAAATGGACACTTTGCTGCATTTCCAACATCAGTCATGACCTTTGCTTTGTTCAAGCCCCCTTTTAGACTAAACCTCTGTTGTCTCCCTCCTGCTTTACTTTCCTCTCTTTTTCTCTACCTCTCATCATCTCCCTTGTTCTCCTCATCTGCGGGCCATCTGACCACACACACACACACACACACACACAAACACACACACACACACACACACAAACACACGCTCACACACACACAAACAAACACGCACACATGCATTTCCACCATCACTTTCAGTAATTCCAGCGCTGCCTCCCTTGCTTGCATAGCTTGCCCTAATCCAGTTCTGACCTCAATCCCGTGATGTAACGGATCATGTGACGTGGGGAGAGAGGGGGAAAAAAAAGGAGAGAGGAGGGGACCAGGGGACAAAAAGTGGGGAAACATGCTTTAATCCTCAGAGATGTAGCCTCAAACCAATCCCAAACTGGTGACAAATGTGACACATGTCATAAACACACACACACACACATATAGGCACACACAAGTCAACATGTTTGTCTCATTTTGACTCGGGGACTATTACACATCTGCACGTAGACATCAAAGAAACAACATAACAACCTCCATGTTTGTGCGTGAAGGCAACTACTCACACAAATATTTCTAAACTTGCTTCCATGCATCATTTCTATGGCTTTTGCTTTTGAGCCTATATCTAGGTTTCTATAGAACGAGACAAGCGGTAAAAAATGGATGGATGGATGGATATTTTTTTTATTTTTTTGCCGTTTTAGTTGTAAAAGGTGTACAAAATACATGCATGTTAAAGGCCTACTGAAACCCACTACTATTGACCACGCAGTCTGATAGTTTATATTTCAATGATGAAATATTCACATTGCAACACATGCCAATACGGCCTTTTTAGTTTACTAAATTGCAATTTTAAATTTCCCGCTGAGTTTCCTGTTGAAAACGTCGCGGAATGATGACGCCTGTTTGTGACGTTATTGGTTGGAGGGGACATATTATCCCACCACCACTTGTGGCTAAAAGTTGTCTCTTTTCATCGCGGAATTACACAGTATTTTGGACATCTGTGTTGCTGAATCTTTTGCAATTTGTTCAATTAATAAAGGAGGAGTTAAAGTAGAAAGATGGAGTGGGGAAAATTTAGCCTTTAGCCACACAAACACACGGTGATTCCTTGTTTAAAATTCCCGGAGGTGAAACTTTACTATGGATCAGAGCGGTCAAGCGAACATGGTTCCCGACCACCTGTCAACCGGCAGGTTTCGGTGAGAAAATTGTGGTTAAAAAGTCGCCTCCTAACGGAGATCAGCGGGGCTTCTGTCCTGCTGCAGCTTCGTGACTTCTCTCAGAGACTGGCGTCAACACACCCGTGGACCGTGCGGTACTATTTAACTCACTAAAACACTAGCAACGCAATAGAAAGATAAGGGATTTCCCAGAATTATCCTAGTAAATGTGTCTAAAAACATCTGAAGTCCTTCACTCTAAATTTCCTCATCCACAAATCTTTCATCCTCGCTCAAATTAATGGGGAAATTGTCGCTTTCTCGGTCCGAATAGCTCTTGCTGCTGGAGGCTCACATTATAAACAATGTGAGGATGTGAGGAGCCGTCACACCGGTGACGTCATCGTCTGCTACTTCCGGTAAAGGCAAGGATTTTTTATTAGCGACCAAAAGTTGCGACTTTATCGTCGATGTTCTCTATTAAATATTTTCAGCAAAAATATGGCAATATTGCGAAATGATCAAGTATGACACATAGAATGGACCTGCTATCCCCGTTTGAATAAAAAAATCTCATTTCAGTAGGCCTTTAAACATATAGATTCAATCTTTCATGAAGACAAGAATATAAGTTGGTGTATTACCTGATTCTGATGACTTGCATTGATTGTAATCGGACAAGATTGAAAGTAGGGCTGACAACTTCCACAATTTCGATTTTACATTGTGGAGGAGAAAAAAAAAGTCCTCCTTTCTGTCCAATACCCATACTTGCTAACCCTCCCGATTTTCCCGGGAGACTCCCGGATTTCAGTGCCCTTCCTGAAAATCTCCCGGGGCAACCATTCTCCCGATGTTTTCCCGATTTCCGCCCGGACTTAAAGGCACTGCCTTTAGCATCCTTTACAACCTGTCTTCAATTCCGTTTTCCCTCCATACAAACAGCGTGTGGGCCCATTCACATAATATATACGACTTTTACACACACACAAGTGAATGCAACACATACTTGGTCAACAGCCATACAGGTCACACTGAGGGTGGCCGTATAAACAACTTTAACACTGTTACAAATATGCGCCACAATGTGAACCCACACCAAACAAGAATGACAAAAACATTTTCGGAGGAAAATCCGCACCGTAACACAACATAAACACAACAGAACAAATACCCAGAACCCCTTGTAGCACTAACTCTTCCGGGACGCTACAATATACACCCACAGCTACCCCCTCAGCCCCCCTCCCCCATATCCTGTATTCGGAGGTCTCAAGGTTGGCAAGAATGACCCCGAACCGCCACACCCTCCTGTTGCAATTTTCAGGATCTCTGTGTCACAAGACTCACAACATGTGTATATGTGCTTATCACGGCTAGCTATTTTTTTTCCCTGGCCCCCCCACCCCCTTTCCCCCCGTAGGACCCAAGTCTGGGATCAACTTATTTTTATACCCTCAGCGTCCACCTTTTTCCACCTTTTATGGGGCGCCGTAAAGGGCGACCCATCAGCGTTCCTGTTCTGTCACCTTGTACAATCTGTGTCTGCCCTTGAAATTAAATATAGTTGCACTTGTGCAATGACAATAAAGATCATTTCTTTCTTCCTACCACAGTGTCTTGCTTTCATTAAGGATCATATAGTACAAAAACACCTCTCAAATTACAACAACTACACACAATATCATTAGTTCTAAAAACAATACAATGACATACATTGGATAAACTGTGTGTAGTTTTGATACATATTTGAGTTTTTCAAGGATGTAATACTCCAAAATGTTGTGAGGGGGCGCTGTAGAGGAACATACATCCTCTCCTCTCTCCTCTCAATATCTGACTAGAGAAGCACTGGCCCTTGCACACACACTCACACACACACACACACACACACACACACACACACACACACACACACACACACACACACACACACACACACGTACACACATTACATCATACAACTTCATGTAATTGAAAACATGCACTTGTTTATGTAGCTTAGGAGACCACAAGAACAAGTTTTATTTAGATAGTAAGTAATGAAAGCATAATTAAAACACCATTTGATACGTTTACAAGTAAAATTTATTCAATTGCATATTTGTTCTGCTCACTTAAATATTACTCAGATTTGAGTATTATCAAACTTATCTTCAGTATACTAAAAGCATACTCTTTTAATGAG
Organism: Nerophis ophidion; assembly: GCF_033978795.1. Lineage (NCBI taxonomy): Eukaryota > Metazoa > Chordata > Actinopteri > Syngnathiformes > Syngnathidae > Nerophis > Nerophis ophidion. Next base: position 40,126,013 of record NC_084623.1, on the reverse strand, counting down.
GCTTTTTGTACTGATCATTTTATAGTCTTCTTAAATCCTTAATATTATTATGTTATCTTCTATTTTATTCATTTATATTATCACTACTATTATAATCACCATTTTATGCTTTTATTTAGTAATTTATAATTCATATATATTTTTGCATGTATTTTACATTATTCTTTAGATCATTCAGCAGAGCAATGTGCAGTCGGGGGAGACAAGTGAAGAAGAGCTTCACTTGTCTTAATGAAAATTAAAAAAACAAATAATAACAACAAAGTATTCATTAAACAGTGGTATAGACATATTGTTGGTATGATTACTGTCTTTTTTAATGCTTATAATTAAAAATCACTACATTTGCACATTTCCTGCTCATACACAGAACAGAAACCTAACATGAGGCTGCTGCTATAGGCTTTCCCCGCTTGTTAGTGCACAAGCTTGACAAAAAATAGGTTCAAACCAGACAAGGTAGTGTATTGTGTTCAACTTGCATGTCACAAAATTCCACAAAAAAATGCATTATTTTAGGACTAAATGTGAATGTTTTCCTTCTTTCAAAGTACCGGTTTGACCGCAGTTCAAGCAACATTATTTTCATGGTACCGTGGTGTCAGATAATATGCAAAAGATACCTGAATTAATAGTGCAGAGTCACCATTTTCTAAAAATAGATAAATAATAATAATAATATTTATGTGTAATGTAAACCAATGTTTCTCAAAGGCCTACTGAAACCCACTACTACCGACCACGCAGTCTGATAGTTTATATATCAATGATGAAATATTCACATTGCAACACATGCCAATACGGCCTTTTTAGTTTACTAAATTACAATTTTAAATTTCCCGCGGAGTATCCTGTTGAAAACGTCGCGGAATGATGACGCGTGTTTGTGACTTCTCGGGTTGTAGCGGACATATTAGCTCAGCACCACTTACGGCTAAAAGTCGTCTCTTTTCATCGCATAATTACACAGTATTTTGGACATCTGTGTTGCTGAAACTTTTGCAATTTGTTCAATTAGTAATGGAAAAGTCAAAGTAGAAAGATGGAGGTGGGAAGCTTTAGCCTTTAGCCACACAAACAAAGGGTGTTTCCTTGTTTAAAATTCCCGAAGGTGAAGCTTTACTATGGATCAGAGCGGTCAAGCGAACATGGATCCCGACCAGCAGTTTTCGGTGTGAAAATTGTGGAAATAAGTCGCCTCTTACCGGAGATTAGCGGAGCTTCTGTCGTGCTGCAGCTGATCGTGACTTCCCTCAGAGACTGGCATCAACACACCCTTAGACACACCCATCCGACTATCAGGTACTATTTAACTCACTAAAACACTAGCAACACAATAGAAAGATAAGGAATTTCCCAGAATTATCCTAGTAAATGTGTCTAAAACATCTGAATCGCTCCCAATCGTTCTTTCTCTCTGGCACTCATCGAGGGTGGACGCTCCCCTTTCCTCTCCCTTATCTCTCCTGGTTGCTTCTTTGTTTTGTCTTGTCTTATCTTTCTTGTTGCCTCTTTTTGCACTGCTCTCCAAATCTAAACATCGGAACTATTTAACTGGCCTCAACAAAATTGACAAGATCTTGGGTTTGGGGGAACCTGCTGTTGTGACGAAGCGGTTGTTGCTGGACACACGACGGACTCTTGGGAGAAGAAGGAGGGCCGCGTGCCTGGCGACCCTTTTTTGTCGAGGACGTGAAGATATCTACCTATTGGGAATTATGACAACAGGACATCTGCTGATCGGAGTAAGCGTTGCTCTGGTTTGTCGACAAATAGGAAGTTGCTGGCAGTCTTCAAAGTACCCCAAAGCTGCCACAAATGACTGGAGGCTGCGGGAAAAACTGTGGATTACATCGAACTTTCCACCCCGCAGTTTTGAGGACCAATCATAGACAATTTAGGGTGAAAAGCAAATTTTATTTTCACCCGCATACAAAATCATTCTAAGTTGGATTGTTTCCCTGGCTTCGAGACTCTCCCGAAAGACAGGGCAGCAAAGACACAACAAACTCCCTTCTTGTCTTTCATGGACACACACCTGTTGTTTTTTACTTTGGACTAGTGACTGCAATACATCAAGGCCACGGAACAGAGACACACTTTGGGCTTACACACATACACAAACACACACACACCGACACACACACAAAAATATATGCCACACATACACACCCCACCACCCAACCCAAATCCCATAGGAGTGATGAATGGATGGTCAGCGCCTGAGAGCTGCGGCCTACCACCACGACCTTGAACTACCTTCCCTTTGTTGCTAGATATCTCAAGATGTATGTTGTAATATGTATATGTGCTTTGCTATGGAGGTTTTTCTCCTTGAACTCAGTCTAGACCCTTCCTGAGGGTCTAGCCTTAGACTGATATTTTTTTTACTCCCCCCTTTCCCAATGTCACCCTTTTTTCACCTTTTTAAGGAGCGCCATAAGTGGCTGATCCGTTGGCGGTCTTGTCTTGTCCCCCTCTGTAACGTATGTCTGCTCTTAGCGGGACTGTCCCGTAAATGAAATTGTGTTGTACTTGTGCAATGACAATAAAGATCTATCCTATACTATCACCTCTTTTTTTTTAACTTTTTTTTTTCTTCTAGTCCGTCACTCTATATTTCCTCATCCATGAATCTTTCATCCTCGCTCAAATTAATGGGGAAATTGTCGCTTTCTCGGCCCAAATAGCTCTTGCTGCTGGAGGCTCACATTATAAACAATATGAGGATGTGAGGAGCCCTACAATCAGTGACGTCACGCGCACATCGTCTGCTACTTCCGGTAAAGGCAAAGCTTTTTTATTAGCGACCAAAAGTTGCGAACTTCATCGTTGATGTTCTCTACTCAGTCTTTTCAGCAAAAATATGGCAATATCGCGAAATGATCATGTATGACACATAGAATGGACCTGCTATCCCCGTTTAAATAAGAAGGCCTTTAACAATAGTGCCGGGGACCATTGTCAGGCCGCCAAAAAAGATGTGTTTCTCAGCTGTGGTCTGTATGGGGCGCAGTGGTAGTCAGTTGTAATACACTTTTCCACCATTTAGGGCAGTAATGACAATATCAAACAAACAGTCTGCAGGTAAAGGGGAACATTATCACAATTTCAAAAGGGTTAAAAACAATAAAAATCAGTTCCCAGTGGCTTGTTTTATTTTTTGAAGTTTTTTTCAAAATTTTACACCTCCCGGAATATCCCTAAAAAAGCTTTAGAGTTCTTAATTTTCGCTATTTGCGATGCGACTGCCCATTTCCCTGTGACGTCATACAGTGCTGCCAATACAAACAACATGGCGGTTACCGCAGCAAGATATAGCGACATTAGCTCGGATTCAGACTCGGATTTCAGCGGCTTAAGCGATTCAACAGATTACGCATGTATTGAAACAGTTGGTCGGAGTATGGAGGCAGATAGCGAAAACGAAATTGAAGAAGCAACTGAAGCTATTGAGCGAAGAGTTATTGACGCTATTCGGCCATAGCATGGGTGTACCTAATGAAGTGGCCCATAGCATGGCTGCCTTATTAGCATCGCCGGTAAAATGTGCAGACCAAACGATCAGGACTTTCGCATCTTGTGACACTGGAGCAACTTAAATCCGTCGATTGGTAAGTGTTTGTTTCGCATTAAATGTGGCTATCTAGTTTCAAATGTACATACAGCTAGCGGCATGGCGTAGTGGGTAGACCGGCCATGCCAGAAACCTGAGGGTTGCAGGTTCGCTTCCCACCTATGGACATCAAAGTCGCTGCCGTTGTGTCCTTGGGCAGGACACTTCACCCTTTGCCCCCGGTGCCGCTCACACCGGTGAATGAATGATGAATGAATGATTGTTGGTGGTCGGAGGGGCCGTAGGCGCAAACTGGCAGCCACGCTTTCGTCAGTCTACCCCAGGGCAGCTGTGGCTACAGATGTAGCTTACCACCACCAGGTGTGAATGAATGATGGGTTCCCACTTCTCTGTGAGCGCTTTGAGTATATAACAATAGAAAAGCGCGATATAAATCTAATCCATTATTATTATTATTAGCGTAAATAGCATGTTAGCATCGATTAGCATAGCATGTTAGCATCGATTAGCTGGCAGTCATGCAGCGACCAAATATGTCTGTTTAGCACATAAGTCAACAACATGAACAAAACTCACCTTTGTGATTTCGTTGACTTAATCGTTGCAAATGCATCTGCAGGTTATCCATACATCTCTGTGCCATGTCTGTCTTAGCATCGCCGGTCAAATGTGCAGACACTCTGGTACATTCAATGGGGGTCTGGCGGAAGATTTCTTGCCAGTGGTGCAACTTGAATCCCTCCCTGTTGGTGTTGTTACACCCTCCGACAACACACCGACGAGGCATGATGTCTCCAAGGTTCCAAAAAATAGTCGAAAAAACGGAAAATAACAGAGCTGAGACCCGGTGTTTGTAATGTGAAATTGAAAATGGCGGGTGTGTTACCTCGGTGACGTCACGTTCTGACGTCATCGCTACAAGACCGATAAACAGAAAGGCGTTTAATTCGCCAAAATTCATCCATTTGGAGTTCGGAAATCGGTTAAAAAAATACATGGTCTTTTGCCTGCAACATCAAGGTATATATTGACGCTTGCATAGGTTTGGTGATAAAGTTCCCCTTTAAAGTCATAGAGAAGTATCTTAAGCACAAAAATTATGACTAAATTGGTGAAGCTTTATTTTCATTTGCACTTTATTTTATTGACAGTGTACTTGAGAAACATATATTATTATTTATTATTAATGTATTTAGAATGAGATAGGCACCAGCGCCCCCCGCGACCTCAAAGGGAATAAGCGGTAGACAATGGCTGGGTGGATGGATGGATGAATTTATTTTAACAATGCGTAATTGTATGTACATGTCCCTTCTTTTGCAGTATATTTTAATTCCGTAGTACCTACTTTTGTAATCTCCTTGAGGTGATTTTATTTCATCTGATAATAACCTTTGTGATTAACACATACTTTCATATCATTTGACAGGTAAGGTAGGTAGGTAAAATATAATATTTGAATATGATTAAAATCAAGAGTAAGATTACTAATTCAATGTTAACATTTGAGTGGGCCCCGGGCCCCTCTGGAGTGGAAAAGTAAGGCCCCGAGGTTAAAAAGCTTAAAAGCCCCTGATGTAAACAACATCTTAGTATTCATGAAGTATAAAAAAAAACAATTGTGTTTTATTAAACAGCATATGCGCTTGTGTTGTGAGTGTTTGTCCTGCAATAAAAAAAAAAAACACTTAATCCCTGGGAGACCCCCCACTTCCAAAGTCTCATGTCCCCCTGAACCCCCACCCATGCTCTTATTGTGCTCCGGTACATTGCAATAATCTCTGCAAGCCTTCATGTAGTCTGAACCCACTCAACCCCCTGCTGGCCCCACCCACCAGTCCTGTAACACCCCCACCTCACGCACACCTCACCTTCTGTTATCCTTTTATCTGAAATTCTCTTGCTATTCCAATTTGTAGCCCATTTGACGATACCCCAGAATAATTAAGGTGGGTATGTTTTTTTTTTTTTAACGACATGTCCATGTTACATTAAGAAATATTAAGTGATTTACAATCCAACATGTCCGAAAAAGAGTAGGAAGAAGTATGATTTATTTAAACCTTTTCTCCTTCCCCTTATCTCTCATTCACAACATAAATTGTACATGTTTGTCACGCCAAGGAAATAATGTTTTGTTTTTGTCATGTTTGGTCATGTTATGTTTTGGGTTTTTTGGACATTCAGTTCTTGCATTTTGCACTTCCTGGTTTGTTTTGTTTCCATAGTAACTCATTGATTTTCACCTTGCCCTCTAGTCACGCCCCTGTCCTCAGCCCTCACACCTATTACTAATCATCGTAGTCATTATTTAAGCCATTCTGTTTCGGTCCTCGTCCTGGCAACTTTACCTACTATCCTACCTACCTTACCTTGCCGACCTTCATGCCTTGCCACGCTGCTTGTTGTTTTGACCACGCCACGTAAGTTTTCATTTGTATTGATGCCTCAGTGCAAATTTTTGGTTTGTTTTGTGTCACAGTTAGTGCTTTTTTCTTTGTTTGTATATAGTCATGCCATTGTGCTGCTTTTGTTTTGAGTATAGTCTAGTTTGTTATTCGCCCTTGTGCGGGCCCTTTGTTTTCCTGTTTTTTGTATTATAGTGTTTAAATAAATCAAAATGTACTCATGCTCTCGTCTGGTTCGTGCCAATCATCCTCTGTGTGGAAGAAGCAATACAAATCCAAGTCCAAGTGTGACAATGTTGACTCAGATCGGTTTTTGTTTACTTACATTTTCTCATTTAAATTGTCTTCACTTCCTGTGTTCAAGTGTCACCAATTTCTAATAAAAGATAAAATAACTAAAAACAACAGAAACGTGGCTTATGCAGGGATGGAGGGGAGCGGGTATCGGATGTCGGTCCGATATCAGCAACCAAACAAGTTTTGGATCATGATCAATGTTGGATCAATGGTTATAACATTTACTCCTTAGAAATTTAATTAATATCAAAGATGGTGCATCCCAACTCGAAACTGATATCGGCCTGATATCAGAAAAAAAAAAGTATCGACTGATGATCAATACCTGTCACGACTTGGACTTGGGCGTGGATTGTTTTTCCGAGGCAAAGGAAAGTTGGCACGGGCAACACGCGGGTGTAAGCACATATTTTTATTAACACTATAACTAAAAACAGGAACAAACAAAAGGCGCGCACAATGGTGGTGCAAAAACTTGGCTATGAAACAAAAGGCTAGCACAAAGGCAATTAACTATAAACACGAAACAAAACACTTGCACTGTGGCATGAATAATGAGAACAGTTACTGTGACTGAGACAAGGGTATGAGAAAAAAGCAGCATGGACATCATGGGTACAGCAGGTGATGTTACCAGGACGAAGAACAGAAACAGACAGCTTAAATAGCAGTGACATAATCAGTGAAAACAGGTGCAAGACATGAGGACAGGTGAAAACTAATGAAGCAGGAAGTGCAAAAACAGGAACTGAGTGTCCAAAAAACAAAACATAATCACACAGACATGACAATATCGGATCAATGTTTCTAACATTTAGTCCCTAGGAATTCAACTAATATCCCAGATATCAGCAAACAACAAGTATAGGATCATTATCAATATTGAATTAATGTTTATAATATTTAGTTCCTAGAAATTAAACTGATATCACATTTGGTGTGTCTCGATCCGATATTGGTTTTGGACAGATATCAGCAAAAAAACAACAACACATTTTTATCGGTTTGCATGTAAAATCTTTGATACAAGCAGTCCTGCAGCACTTTTACTTGTGCAAACTCAACGGCCGGTTAGCATCTAAATGTCCTCCAATAAGCACACAAGGTTGGTCTTTTTCTTGTATTTGAAGGTAAATATGATAGGCTGAAGGGCTACTATGGAGGTACATTAAATCTTTATTCAAATCTGCACGCCTGACTCCTGTGACGTGTGTAGCAGTGATACCGCTAGGAAGCGACCGCTACAGTGCCATTTTGGGGTCCTTGTACAAACACCACAGTAACACTTGTACCTCTCACTACGGTAGCCGAAATGGGCCGACATTCCATCAAGCGGTGCGGCTTTAAAGTCATACTAAAACATTTTGACAGGTTTTCGAGTGCCGTTTGTAATCTTCTTTCTTTTCAATTGAACATTTAAAGTTGTGGTGTTGTTTACTGGCGTCTCATTGCACTCTACACATATCTCTTATGTTTAACTAACATCTACTGGTCACACTAACCATTACACCATGTACCAAATAAAATTGCTTTGAGGTCGGTAAGCGCAACCAGAATTATTCCGTACATTAGGGGCACCGGGTTACACGGCGCTCTGTCAATTTTTGAGAAAATCAAAGGATTTTTAGTGTCCTTTATAGTTTGAGAAATACGGTATGTTTGATTCGTGCTCATTTCGTATTGGATCAAAATTGGTAATGGCCAAGTCTCAAGGCTCCAGTATTGGGATCGAAAGTTAAATTGTTGTTTCGGGATATTTCCCGCCACAGGCAAGCAGAAGTCTATCCCAGCGGATTTGATGGTAAGAGGGCACTTAATGTCCGGGGGGAAAATATGGCCCGCCACATTATTTTATGTGGCACGCAAAAGCCTGGTAATAATATGCGTTACTACAATATATTTGTTCTTTCCCTTTTGACATCGAGAGGAGCCAGATGAGGTGGTTCGGGCATCTGGTCAGGATGTCACCCGAACGCCTCCCGAGGGAGGTGTTTAGGGCACGTCCAACCGGTAGGAGGCCACGGGGAAGACCCAGGACACGTTGGGAAGACTATGTCTCCCGACTGCCCTGGGAACGCCTCGGGATCCCCCGGGAAGAGCTAGACGAAGTGGCTGGGGAGAGGGAAGTCTGGGCTTCCCTGCTTAGGCTGCTGCCCCCGCGACCCGACCTCGGATAAGCGGAAGAAGATGGATGGATGGATGGATTCTGTATTGCATGCAAATGCATCCATCCATCCATTTTATACCGCTTGTCCCTTTCTGGGTCGCAGGGGGCTCTGGTGCCTATCTTGGCTACAATCGAGCAGAAGCCGGAGTACACCCTGGACAAGTCGCTACCTCATCACAGGGCCAACACAGATAGACACACACACAATATATATATATGTATATATATATATGTATATATATGCATTACTACAATGCTTAATCTTTTCTTACTAAATATATTTGTTCTTTCCCTTTTGACATTAAAAATCCTGTGCTGCATGCAAATGCATCCATCCATCCATTTTCTACCGCTTGTCCCTTTTGGGGTCGCGGGTGATGCTGAAGCCTATCTCAGCTGCATTCGGGCAGAAGGCGTGATGCGCCCTGGACAAGTCACCACCTCATCGCAGGGCCAACACAGATAGACAGACAACATTCACACTCACATTCACACACCAGGGCCAAATGCATATCTTTTCATCCATCTATCCATCCATTTTCTAACGCTTGTCCCTTTCGGGGTGGCGGGGGGGTGCTGGAGCCTATTTCAGCTGCATTCAGGCGGAAGGCGGGGTACAGCCTGGACACGTCGCCAACCCGTCGCAGGGCCAACACAGATAGACAGACAACCTTCACAATCACTTTCACAAACTAAGGCCAAAGGCATAACTTTTCAATAATATCACAATCCAAATATTATATTATCATGTATTCCAAAAATATTTTTTGTTTACATCAAGATAAATACTGTACTTAAATATCTTCTTGACTTATGATTTCAAAACAAAAAATTAATCAAATTGTAGACAGTAAAATTTATTACAAATTTTACGATTAAATTCCGCCGACTGAGTTTTTTTTACCTGTAAAATCAATTTTGGTACTGTTTCTTTCCATATGCAGTAAGACACTAAAACATTAACATTAAAAAAAACATTCAAACAACAATATTTTACGGTTAAAAAAACTGGCAACTCTGCTAAAAACAGTGGTATTGTGTCTCTATTCCATTCCATTTATTCAATTTTTTTTATATGCGGTGAAAAACCAACTGTTTATACTGTAAAATCCTGGTGACTAAGCTGCCAGTTTTTAAAGTATAATGGGTTGTACTTGTATAGCGCTTTTCTACCTTCAAGGTACTTAAAGCGCTTTGACATTACTTCCACATTTACCCATTCACTCACACATTCACACACTGATGGAGGGAGCTGCCATGCGAGGCGCTAACCAGCACCCATCAGGAGCAAGGGTGAAGTGTCTTGCTCAGGACACAACGGACGTGACGAGGTTGGTACTAGGTGGGGATTGAACCAGGAACCCTCGGGTTGCGCACGGCCACTCTTCCACTACGCCACGCCGTCCCTAAGTACAATTTTTGATATTTTTTTTGCAGCTTATGTAAAAAAAATTATATTGTCAATGTATATTATAGATCCATCCATTTTCGACCGCTTTTTATTTTTGGGGTCGCGGGGGGCGCTGGTGCCTATCTCAGCTACAATCAAGCAGAAGGCGGAGTACACCCTGGACAAGTCGCTATCTCATCGCAGGGCCAACACAGATAGACAGACAACATTCACACTCACACACTGTATATATATATATATATATATATATATATATATATATATATATATATATATATATATATATATATATATATATATATATATATTCATATATTACTCATTGTTAAAAGTGGCCCTTTTTGGGCAATCATAGTTGCGATGTGGCCCTCAATGAAAACCAGTTTGACACCCCTGCTCTAGAGCCTATAGAAAAAACAGCAATATTAAAAACCAATCATTGTAGAAAAAACATGATGATGTCATGAGGTGGGGTCGGACCCTGCTTGTAGGTTGATGGGTCATACAGTTTAATGTCGACCCACCCCAGGCCCCCACCCCAATTTACATCCTTCTGTCACCCCACAAGCTGCACCAGTTGTGTACTAATCTGTCCTCTGCCTTTCAACCTGCACACCCATCCCTCCCCCATCTCCCCTCGACTTCCCCCTCTCCCTTCCTCAGCACCCAGCCCTCTTTTTTTCCCCAGTGCCCGACGCACCCCTCCTCACCCTCATTCATACTACATGCGCCCGTCTACCAATCCCGGCGCTGCGTTAATCTGCTGCTGCTCTGATGGTCAGCACTTTGAGCAGCAGACAGACAGATTGGCTGTAATCCCCTGAGTGCCACAGATGGAGGGCCACCACGCAGACCTTGGGGAAGGTGAACGCACTGTTGTGCGTACACATGCACTGCACACAAACACACACGCACACACACACTAAGACTTCTTTCTCATCAGAGTGAAATATGTACAGTCATTCATGATGCATACAGTCAACAGGGGTGTACCACCAAATTCTGGAGCTCCATACACAACACTCATAAAAGGGGCCCCCATCCCACACTAAACTGCCCAATGCACACACTAAAAATTGCATTAATCTGGTTGTAAAAACCTTAATTAGGTTTTTGACTTATAAATCTGGAACGCATCTGGTAGGGGTGTCAAAAAATAAATATATATTTTTTTCCAAATTAATCGTGATTCTTACCTGTATCGAGTGTTAATCAATTAAAAAAAAAAAAAAAAAAAAAAAAAAAACTTTATTTTTTAATCTGTCCTGTCCAGCCACTCTGGCAAAGTGAAGTGAAGTATATTTATGTAGCACTTTTCTCTTGTGACTCAAAGCACTTTTACATAGCACTTTTACATAGCACTTTCTCCTATGTCCCCCCCTCCCTTGTGGAGGGGGTCCGGTCCGATGACCATGGATGAAGTACTGACTGTCCAGAGTCGAGACCCAGGATGGACCGCTCGTCGGGACCCAGGATGGACCGCTCGCCTGTATCGGTTGGGGACATCTCTACGCTGCTGATCCGCTTGAGATGGTTTCCTGTGGACGGTACTCTCACTGCTGTCTTGGAGCCACTATGGATTGAACTTTCACAGTATCATGTTAGACCCGCTCGACATCCATTGCTTTCGGTCCCCTAGAGGGGGGGGGTTGCCCACATCTGAGGTCCTCTCCAAGGTTTCTCATAGTCAGCATTGTCACTGGCGTCCCACTGAATGTGAATTCTCCCTGCCCACTGGGTGTGAGTTTTCCTTGCCCTTTTGTGGGTTCTTCCGAGGATGTTGTAGTCGTAATGATTTGTGCAGTCCTTTGAGACATTTGTGATTTGGGGCTATATAAATAAACATTGATTGATTGATTGATTGATTGAAACCCAATATCTAAGTTACATTCAACTTAGACATGGGTAAAGTGTCTTGCCCAAGGACACAACAACAGTGACTAGGATGGCGGAAGCGGGGATTGAACCTGGAACCCTCAAGTGGCTGGCACAGCCACTCTACCAACTGAGCTATAACGCCCCTTGGCAAATCATATTGTTGATGTAGATGTCCATGTTTGCTGTACATATTTACTTTGAGGAAAAGGGTGGGATACTGCTCTTGTTATTTTATTTGTATTATTGTGAATTTTATTTATATAGCGCTTTTCTCTAGTGACTCAAAGTGCTTTACATAGTGAACCCCATTATCTAAGTTACCTTTAAGCCAGTGTGGGTGGTACTGGGAGCAGGTGGGTCAAGTATTTTGCCCAAGGACACAACAACAGTGACTAGGATGGCGGAAGCGGGGATTGAACCTGGAACCCTCAAGTTGCTGGCATGGCCACTCTACCAACTGAGCTATAACGCCCCTTGGCAAATCATATTGTTGATGTAGATGTCCATGTTTGCTGTACATATTTACTTTGAGGAAAAGGGTGGGATACTGCTCTTGTTATTTTATTTGTATTATTGTGAATTTTATTTATATAGCGCTTTTCTCTAGTGACTCAAAGTGCTTTACATAGTGAAACCCATTATCTAAGTTACCCTTAAGCCAGTGTGGGTGGTACTGGGAGCAGGTGGGTCAAGTATTTTGCCCAAGGACACAACAACAGTGACTAGGATGGCGGAAGCGAGGATCGAACCTGGAACCCTCGAGTTGCTGGCACGGCCACTCTACCAACCGAGCTATACCACCCTTTGGGGAATCATATTGTTGATGTAGATGTCCATCTTTGCTGTACATATTTATTTTAAGGAGAAGGGTGGGATACTGCTCTTGTTATTTTATTTGTATTATTGTGAATTTTATTTATATAGCGCTTTTCTCTAGTGACTCAAAGTGCTTTACATAGTGAAACCCATTATCTAAGTTACCTTCAAGCCAGTGTGGGTGGTACTGGGAGCAGGTGGGTAAAGTATTTTGCCCAAGGACACAACAACAGTGACTAGGATGGCAGAAGCCGGGATCGAGCCTGCAACCCTCAAGTTGCTGGCATGGCCACTCTACCAACCGAGCTATAACGCCCCTTGGCAAATCATATTGTTGATGTAGATGTCCATCTTTGCTGTACATATTTACTTTAAGGAGAAGGATGGGATACTGCTCTTGTTATTTTATTTGTATAAAAAAATTATTGTGAATTATATTTATATAGCGCTTTTCTCTAGTGACCCAAATTGCTTTACATAGTGAAACCCATTATCTAAGTTAAATTTAAACCCAGTGTGGGTGGCACTGGGAGCAGGTGGGTAAAGTATCTTGCCTAAAGACACAACGGCAGTGACTAGGGTGGCGGAAACGGGGATCGAACCTGGAACCCTGAAGTTGCTGGCACGGCCGCTTTACCAACCGAGCCATTATTATTTAAATAATCATGTTTGTAGAATTTTTTTCCCCATGCTAGAAAGACAGAAATAACACTAAAAAGGGTGCTAAGTTGACACACACAACACAAACAAAAGGGTAAAAAGAATTAAAATCAGCAAAAGGTTCTACGCAAAAATAATTTTAAAACATTGTGTTACGTAAATTAAACACAAATAACACATATGAAAGGTTTCAGACACAAATAACCAAAAAAGGCTGTTAAATTGACAAAAATAACAATAAACACAGATCATACAAAAAAAGGTGATGACACAGATAACACTAAAATGGGTGTTAAGTAAACGCAAAGGGTGTTAAGTAGACACAAACAACACCAAATAAGGGTAAAAAAGACCAAAAAACAGCAAAAAAGGTGTTAAACAAACAAAACACCAAAAATAGTGTTAAATAAATACAAAAAAAACCTAAAAAATCTGTTAAAAAGTCCAAAACAACCCCCAAAAGGGTGTTAAATTGACAAAAATAACACCAAAAAGGATGGTTAAAAAACCCGCAAAAACCGTGTTAAACACAAATATTACCCAAACATGTGTTAAATGAACACAAAAAAAATACCCCAAAAGTTGACAAAGACCCAAATAACACCAAAAAAAAGTGTTAAAGACACAATAAAATTGACTTAATGAATGTTTGTGTAGGTCTTTATTAAACAAAACCAGTTTTCTTGTAAGTAATACATAAATGTTTCAGAGTCGTTATCTATCTTATGGAAACACGTAGGTAATCATAGAACTGGGACCCAATGTTGTTAATAAAAAGTATTTCAGAATCAGAATAGCTTTTATTGCCATTGTTTGAGAACGGGTTCACAAACTAGGAATTTTTCTTGGTGCAATCATGCAACATAAAAGACATATAACACAGACCAGGTAATAAAAAGAGCTGTAACTGAGCTATCAGATCTTGTTATTGTTCCTGTGTCTGATGGCCGAGGGGAAAAAACTGTTCAGGTGGCGGGAGGTGTGGGTCTAGATAGACCGTAGTCTCCTGCCTGAGGGGAGAGGGGAGAATAGCTTGTGTCCAGGGTGAAAAGAGTCAGCTGTGATCCGACCCACACGCCTCCTGGTCCTGGAGGAGAAAAGGTTCTGGAGGGACCTTCTCAGCAGCACGTACCATGCGCCGGAGTTGATGCTTATCCTGGACTGTGGTGCCGGGGAACCACACGGTGATGGAGGAGGTGAGGATGGACTCGATGATGGCTGAGTAGAACTGCACCAGCATCTCAGTTTCCTCAGCTGCCGCAGGAAGTGATGAGGGAGCTGATGGTCGGCTCCCACTAGAGGTCCTGGGTGATGGTGGTGCCCAAGAAACGGAAGGAGTCCACAATGGAGACGGGGGTGGGATAGTCAATCAGGGTGAGGGGGGATGGTGGAGCTGTGACTTTCCTGAAGTCCATGATCATCTCCACTGTTTTCTGGGCGTTCAGCTCCAGGTTGTTGAGGCTGCACCGGGACGCCAGCCGGTCCACCTCTCTCCTGTAGGGGGACTCATCGCCATCCGAGATGAGCCCGTTGAGGGTAGTGTCATCCGCAAACTTGATTTATTTCAAATCGAGAATCGCTTTGAATCGAATTGAATCGTGTGGTACCCAAAGATTTACAGCGCTGGTAGCTAGATAAAATCCATCCATCCATTTTCTACCGCTTATTCCCTTTTGGGGTCGCAGGGGGAGCTGGCGCCTATCTCAGCTACAATCAGGCGGAAGGCGGGGTACACCCTGGACAAGTCACCGCCTCATCGCAGGGCCAGCACAGATAGACAGACAACATTCACACTCACATTCACACACTAGGGCCAATTTAGTGTTGCCAATCAACCTATCCCCAGGTGCATGTCTTTGGAAGTGGGAGGAAGCCGGAGTACCCGGAGGGAACCCACGCATTCACGGGGAGAACATGCAAACTCCACACAGAAAGATCCCGAGCCTGGATTTGAACCCAGGACTGCAGGGAACTTCGTATTGTGAGGCAGACGCACTAACCCCTCTGCCACCGTGAAGCCCCTAGATAAACTCATTGTAAATACTTTTTAAAACATGTAAAAAGTTAGTTTTGTTTTTACAAAAAAAATGCCAACAATTTCAAGTTAAAGTGGCCGGAATATGAATTTAAATAATCATAGAAACTGTCATTATGATTATAAATTTGTCAAGTTTTCATTTACTTCAAACTACAACGCAGATATTAAGTGATTCACATATAATTATCACCAGTGTGTAATACAAATCATAATAATAAATAACTACTATTATCATTATAATATGATCTTAGGAGTTAAGTCTCCTATGTTTTTAAAACCTTGTGAGGCCTTAGTTTCTAACTTCAAATGAAGGTCCTTGAATGCACCACAGTCACGTGCAATGAGATTCAAAACTGAAACTTGTATACAAAAAATAGATTTATTGTATTTCTACCTTTCCTGTCTGCCTCACAATACTAAGGTCCTGCAGTCCTGGGTTCAAATCCAGGCACTGGATCTTTCTGTGTGGAGTTTGCATGTTCTCCCCGTGAATGCGTGGGTTCCCTCCGGGTACTCCGGCTTCCTCACACTTCCAAAGACATGCACCTGGGGATAGGTTGATTGGCAACACTAAATTGGCCCTAGTGTGTGAATGTGAGTGTGAATGTTGTCTGTCTATCTGTGTTGGCCCTGCGATGAGGTGGCGACTTGTCCGGGGTGTACCCCGCCTTCCGCCCGATTGTAGCTGAGGTAGGCGACAGCGCCCCCCGCGACCCCAAAAGGGAATAAGCGGTAGAAAATGGATGGATATATATATATATGATGTTCAAACTCATGAACTGTATTTTTTTTTGCAAATACTAATTATCTTATAATTTCATGGCTGCAACATGTGCCAAAGTAGTTGGGAAACTGCATGTTCACCACTGTTACATCACCTTTTCTTTCAACAACACTCAATAAACGTATGGGAACTGAGGAAACTAATTGTTGAAGCTTTGAAAGTGGAATTCTTTCTCATTCTTGTTTTATGTAGAGCTTTAGTCGTTCAACAGTCCGGGGTCTCCGCTGTCCTATTTTACGCTTCATAATGCACCACACATCTTCGATGGGAGACAGGTTTGGACTGCAGGCGGGCCAGGAAAGTACCTGCACTCTTTTACTACGAAACCACGCTGTTGTAACACGTGGCTTGGCATTGTCTTGCTGAAATAAGCAGGGGCGTCCATGATAACGTTGCTGGGATGACAACATATGTTGCTCCAAAACCTGTATGGACCATTCAGCATTAATGGTGCCCTCACAAATGTGTAAGTTACTAATGCTTGGGCACTAATACACCCCCATACCATCACAGATGCTGGCTTTTGAACTTTGCGCCTATAACAATCCGGATGGTTATTTTCCTCTGTGTTCCGGAGGACACCACGTCCACAGTTTCCAAATATAATTTGAAATGTGGACTCGTCAGACCACAGAACACTTTTCCACTTTGCATCAGTCCATCTTAGATGAGCTCGGGCCCAGCGAAGCCAGCGGCATTCCTTGGTGTTGTTGATGAATGGGTTTAGTTTTGCATAGTAGAGTTTTAACTTGCACTTACAGATGTAGCAACCAACTATAGTTACTGACAGTGGTTTTATGAATTGTTCCTGAGCCCATGTAATAATATCCTTTACACACTGATGTCGAGGGATCAAAGGTCCGTAATATCATAGCTTACGTGCAGTGATTTCTCCAGATTCTCTAAACCTGTTAATGATTTTACGGACCGTAGATGGTAAAATCTCTAAATTCCTTAAAATAGCTCGTTGAGAAATGTTGTTCTAAAACTGTTTGACAATTTGCTTACAAATTGGTGACCCTCGCCCCATCCTTGTTTGTGAATCACTTAGCATTTCATGGAAGCTGCTTTTATACCCAATCATGGCACCCACCTGTTCCCATAGCCTGCACACCTGTGGGATGTTCCAAATAAGTGTTTGATGAGCATTCCTCAACTTTATCAGCATTTATTGCCACCTTTCCCAACTTCTTTGTCACGTGTTGCTGGCATCAAATTCTAAAGTTAATTATTATTTGCAACAACAAAAAATTGTTTACCAATTTGAACATCAAATATGTTGTCTTTGTAGCATATTAAACTGAATATGGGTTGAAAATGATATGCAAATCATTGTATTCCGTTTTTATTTACATCTAACACAATTTCCCAACTCAAATGGAAACGGGGTTTGTACATGTGTATATACATGTATATGTCCATGTATACACACACATATATATATATACACAAACACACACATACATATGTATATATATATACAGTATGTATATACAAACATACATATATACACACATGTATACATACATGTTTATATATACTGTATATACAAATATATACAAATATATACATACATACATATATAATACATATATATACATCCATATATATATACATACAAAAATATACATATGTTTATACACATGTGTATATATGTATATACATGTATATATACAGTCGTGGTTAAAAGTTTACATAAACTTGTAAAGAACATAATGTCATGGCTGTCTTGAGTTTACAATCATTGCTACAACTCAGAATTTTTTGTATACTTGTTGGTCACAAAAAACATTGATGAAATGTTATTCTTTTATGAATTTATTATGGGTCTACTAAAAATGTGAACAAATCTGCTGGGTCAAAAGTATACATGCAGTAACTTACTATTTTGTTACATGTCCCTTGGCACGTTTCACTGCAATAAGGCGCTTTTGGTAGCCGTCCACAAGCTTTTGGTTGAATTTTTGACCACTCCTCTTGACAAAATTAGTGCAGTCCAGCTAAATTTGTTGGTTTTCTGACATGGACTTGTTTCTTCAGCATTGTCCACATGTTTAAGTCAGGACTTTGGAAAGGCCATTCTAAAACCTTAATTCTAGCCTGATTTAGCCATTCCTTTACCACTTTTGACATGTGTTTTGGGTCATTGTCATGTCGGAACACTCAACGACCACGACCCAACTTCCGGGTTGATGATTTTAGGTTGTCCTCAAGAATTTCCAGGTAATCTTCCTTTTTCCATTGTCCCATTTAAAGCACCAGTTCCATCCATCCATCCACTTCTATCGCTTATTCCCTTTGGGGTAGTGGGGGGTGCTGGTGCCTATCTCAGCTACAATCGGGCAGAAGGCGGCGTACACTGTGGACAAGTCTCCACCTCATCGCAGGGCCAACACAGATAAACAGACAACATTCACACTCACATTCACACACTAGGGCCAATTTAGTGTTGCCAATCAACCTATCCCCAGGTGCATGTCTTTGGAAGTGGGAGGAAGCCGGAGTACCCAGAGGGAACCCACACCTTCACGGGGAGAACATGTAAACTCCACACAGAAAGATCCCGAGCCTGGGATTGAACCCCGGACTACTCAGGACCTTCGTATTGTGAGGCAGATGCACGAACCCCTATTCCACTGTGAAGCGGCACCCACCTGTTCCCAATTAGCCTGCAGACCTGTGGGATGTTCCAAATAAATGTTTGATGAGCATTCTTCAACTTTATCAGTACTTATTACCACTTTTCCCAACTTCTTTGTCACGTGTTGCTGGCATCAAATTCTAAAGTTAATGATTATTTGCACAAAAAAAAAAGGTTTATCAGTTTGAACATCAAATATCTTCTCATTGTAGTGCATTCAGTTGAATATGGGTTGAAAATGATTTGCAAATCATTGTATTCCGTTTATATTTACATCTAACACAACACATATGGAAACGGGGTTTGTATGTACAGTATGTATATACAGATGTGTATATGTATATATATATATATATATATATATATATGTATACATATATATATATATATATACATATATATACACACATGTATATATTCATATATATACATACATATACATACACACACATATATATTTTTTTCCAATGAATTTTTTGAAAGGTGAAATCTATACAGAGTGCAGATTTCACTGCATCCCTTTTTAGCATGTGATGCCCATTGAAAACAACAGGATTAAAGTCTGGTGTTTGATTAGATGT
The DNA here is from genome assembly GCF_033978795.1 of Nerophis ophidion. Classification (NCBI taxonomy): domain Eukaryota; kingdom Metazoa; phylum Chordata; class Actinopteri; order Syngnathiformes; family Syngnathidae; genus Nerophis; species Nerophis ophidion. The sequence continues at coordinate 40,106,755 of NC_084623.1, read as the reverse complement.
TTGTTTGTCTGTGTGGGTTTCATCGTAATGAGTACATGCAGCCAAGGCGACCCACACACACACGCACGCACGCACACGCACACACACACACGGTGCATGTGTTCCTTTCATTGTAATGAATATGGCTGAGGACACAGCTTTATCCCTTTTAATCAAGGAAGATGAAATGAACAGTGGGACTACATCAAACTAAACAAAAAGGTATGAATACGTGATTAATTCCCCCAAAATATTCTGATTGTGAGTCTTGTGCATTAATACACAAACATGGACCAAATTAAATCAATTCTGGTTGTTTTTTTCTGATGTTGCCTTGAGTGCCAAAACATGCTTAAAAATATGTTTTCTTCATATTGTAAGCACAGCCTCACTCTTGCAATTTAAATTGTGAAATGCAGTTGGGGCAGAATTATGCATTTATCTGCACTATGTTTTAAGAAGCTGTTTTCTCTTATATGTATGACTCTTAAATGTTAAAAATGAGCATCAGTCCTACAGTGGTTGCTGTTGTGTCTTGCCATACACTGCCACCTAGTGGTCAGCAAAACAACTCATGAAAAGGCACGAATAGAATTGCCACAAGGGGGGGAATGAATATTTGTCCATTATGTTATTATAAAAGACCGTTGCAGGTATGAAACGTGGGGACAACCCGCAATAATTATTGAGGAATATAATCAGTATATAACATTGTGAGGGTTTATGCATCGCTTGATATATTTTGACTGCAATTAATAGTATTAATGTGACTTTTTTTTATCAGAATATAGAGATATTTTGAATATTATTCATATGATATTAAAATTAACATTATTTTTCAATTCAGAAGGCTCAATGTATTTTGCAGTGCATTCAGCAGTATTGGGATGTGATAACTGCCATTAGGTGGCGACTTGTCCAGGTTGTACCCCGCCTTCTTAATAATTGGAATTAAAAACTTCTTTTTCCAAAATATATTTTTTTCTTAGAAATGGCAAACCTTTACTGCATGTTGTATACCAAAGTGGACTATGTAATCAACTGCTTGAAAATTATGTTTGTAGAAAATTATGATGGGTTTTTTTTCATTCTCGAGAGCAATGCAAATCCTATGGATTCAAAAAAAAAAAGGAAATTATCATAATTTGTCCATATGGGTTAAATAAACACCAATAACACAAAAAACCCGGTTACAAGACATAAATAGCACAAAAAAGTTGTGTTACGAAGACACAAATAACACTAAAAAGGGTGCTAAATATACTTAGACACAAACAACACCAAAAAAGGATAAAAAGATACAAAAACAGCAAAAAAATGTGTTAAACATAATACAAAAATGGTGTTAAATAAATACAAATAACACCTAAAATGCTTTTAAGATGGCAAAAAAAAAACCCCCACAAAGGGTGGTTAAAAAAAACAGCAAAAACGGTGTTTGAAAAAACACAAATAATGCCCAAAAAGGTGTTGAATAAACAAACACAGATAATACAAAAAAGGTGATGATACAGATAACACTAAAAATGAGTTAAATAGATACAAACACCAAAAAAGGATAAAAACTGATAAAAAAAACAGCAAAACAGGTGTTAAAAAACATAATACCAAAAATGGTGTTAAATAAATAAGAATAACACCTAAAATTCTGTTAAAATGGCAAAAATAACACCTAAAAGGCTGCTAAAATGGCAAAAATAACCCCAAAAAAGGTTGTTAAATTGACAACAAGTCCTCAAAGGGTGGTTTAAAAAACAGCAAAAACGGTGTACAAAAAACAACAACACAAATAATACCCAAAAAGGTGTTGAATAAACACAGGTAATACAAAAAGGGTGATGATACAGATAACACTAAAAAGGGTGTTAAGTAGACACAAACACCAAAAAAGGATAAAAAGAGACAAAAAACAGCAAAAGAGGTGTTAAACAACCCTAACACAAAAAAATGGTGTTAAATTGACAAAAATAACACCAAAAAGGGTGTTAAATTGACAAACAATTACACCAAAAAGGGTGGTTACAAAAACAGCAAAAACAGTTTTAAATAAATACAAATAACACCTAAAAGGCTGTTAAAATGGCAAAAATAACCCCAAAAAGGGTGTTAAATCGACAATAACACAACAAAGATTGTTTTAAAAACTGCAAAAACGGTGTTAATAAACACAAATAATACCCCAAAATGTGTTGAATAAACACAGATAATACAAAAAAGGTGATGATACAGATAAGACTAAAAAGAGTTTTAAGTAGACACAAACACCAAAAATGCATTAAAAAAAAGAGACAAAACAGCAGAAAAGGTGTTCAACAAACATAACACCAAAAATGGTGTTAAATTGACAAAAATAACACCAAAAACAATGTTAAATTCACAAAAATAACACCAAAAAGGTGTTAAAAAAAAAAAACATAACCCACCTATAGACTAAATTTATTACCAAAAAGGGGTTAAGTATACATAATTAACATCAACGAATGTTAAATTGACACAAATAACACCCAAAGGGGTGTTACATAGACACAAATAACACCGATAAAAGGTGTTAAATACAAATAACACCAAAAATACTGCTACTCAGTGTCCGCCTTGAGATCGATAAGTTGAGTTCAAACCCCGGCCGAGTCATACCAAAGACTATAAAAATGGGAACCATTACCTCCCTGTTTGGCACTCAGCATCAAGGGTTTGAACTGGGGGTTAAATCACCAAAAATGATTCCCGGGCGTGGCCACTGCTACTGCTCACTGCTCCTCTCCCAGGAGCTGAACAAGGAGATGGGTCAAATGCAGGACAAATTTCACCACATCTAGTGTGTGTGTGACACTCATTGGTACTTTGACTTTAAATGGTGTTATATTTACTCAAATCACAAGTTTGATTCTAATAACATTGTTAAATTAACACAAATAACACCAACAAGGGTGATAAATAGACACCAATAACTCTAAAAAGGATATTAAATCTACACAAAAACACTAAAAGGGGTGCTAAATTGACACAAATCCCAGAGTTTATAGATGCAAATAACATCAAAAAATGTGTTGAATTGACATATATAACACATTCATGGGTGTTAAATTGACAGAAATAACACCAAAAATGAGTGTAATAGAATCAAATGACAGAAAAAAAGGGTTAAGACCCATAAACCACAAACAGGTTGAAGACAAATAACATCAAAAAGTGTTAAATTAACACAGATGACACACAAATAAATGAGTGTATTAGAAACAAACACCAAATACTGATTGACGAGACACTCAACACAACAAAAGGTTAAATAGACTAAAAAGGGGTAAATAGACATATAAAACCAAAAATGGTTTGAACAAAAAAAAAAAGAAATAGGTGTTAAAAAAAAACTTAACACCAAAAAATAGAGACGCTGTATCCAATAACACTTTCCGTCCTGTTTGAGAGCACACTGCCACCAGGTGGTGCAACTCTTGTGTCTCATCTTCCCTCAAAGGCCTACTGAAACCCACTACTACCCACCACACAGTCTGATAGTTTATATATCAAGGATGAAATATTAACATTGCAACACATGCCAATACGGCCGGTTTAGTTTACTAAATTGCAATTTTAAATTTCCCGCGGAGTTCATTGTTGAAAACGTCGCGGAATGATGACGCATGCGCGTGACGTCACGGACTGGAAGGAAATAGCTTCTGCACGACTCGCGGCTAAAAGTCGTCTGCTTTAATCGCATAATTACACAGTATTTTGGATATCTGTGTTGCTGAATCTTTTGCAATTTGTTCAATTAATAATGGAGAAGTCAAAGTAGAAAGATGGAGGTGGGAAGATTTAGCCTTTAGTCACACAAACACACGGTGATTCCTTGTTTAAAATTCCCGGAGGTGAAACTTTACTATGGATCAGAGCGGTCAAACGAACATGGATCCCGACCACTTGTCACCCAGCAGGTTTTGGTGAGAAAATTGTGGTAAATAGTCGCCTCTTACCGGAGATCAGCTGAGCTTGCGCCGTCCATACAGCTGTCGTCGACTTCCCTTAGACACTGGCCTCAAGACACCCGTGGACACACCCCTCCGACTATCAGGTACTATTAAACTCACTAAAACACTAGCAACACAATGGAAAGATAAGGGATTTCCCAGAATTATCCTAGCAAATGTGTCTAAAAACATCTGAATCCGTTCCAATGCAATCGCCTTTTTATTTTTTTTTTCCTAGTCCGTCACTATCAATATCCTCAAACACGAATCTTTCATCCTCGCTCAAATTAATGGGGAAATTGTCATTTTCTCGGTCCGAATAACTCTTGCTGCTGGAGGCTCCCATTAAAAACAATGTGAGGTTTTGAGGAGCCCTCACACTTCTAACATCGTCTGCGACTTCCGGTAAAGGCAAGGCTTTTTTATCAGCACCAAAAGTTGCAAACTTTATCGTCGGTGTTCTCTACTAAATCTTTTCAGCAAAAATATGGCAATATCGCGAAATGATCAAGTATGACACATAGAATGGACCTGCTATCCCCATTTAAATAAGACAATCTCATTTCAGTAGGCCTTTAATCATCAACACTGCAAATTGGTTCTCATATCCCACTCTTGAGTAATATGTACTTACTAACATTAAAGCCACAATAATGTCTTTATAAATAACACATGTACATAAATTATTATAAAAGGACCACCGACACAAACGTGTGTGTAACATCCATTTATTACCACTTTATATGACAAATCTGGGAATTACAAACATTGCTTTTTTAAAACATCACTAATGCTTCCGCAAAAAGAATTTGAGAAAAAAAACGCACACATAAAAAACATCAAATGAATAGTTCAGTTGGGTGATTAAGGGTGATGAGTCAACCTGAGAAAAAGTACAGATGATCGACCGTCAAGAAAACCAAAAGCCAATAAAGTAGAGGCAGAGGGACTATGATCAATATTTTTTGGCATTAGACACTGAGTTGAAAATATTTATCACATTGTTTTGAAAAACACCTTATATAAACCTCTCACAATAAAGTTTATCGAAAAAAATAAAAATAAAAAAAACATTGTAGAAGAGGGTCCATGTTAGAAACCACACTATGTCCACATTTCAGATTTTTGTTCTCTTTTTCAAATTGGATCGTTCCACTCAGCTCCATGGCCTACCAAGGAAAAGAAAAGGCTTTTCCACACAGCATTAAAATCCTAGCTATGAAGAATATCATCAACAATCAATATTCTAATCACCGTCTGAAGAAATGGAGATGGGTTGAGTAGACTTCTCTGTGGTGGATGGAGCTAACACACATGCAGACTCCTGCAGGGACAGAGTACAGCCAGAGGGGGCATCAGTGCTGTGGTCTCTGCATACTCGGCAGCTAAGGCTGGTGCATAAACACCGGCACAGGAGGACGGTCTAGCACCGTGCTGGGAAGAAGCTCCCAGCAGATAAGCATCCATCCTCGGGTCTGTCCCTACAAAGATTGCACTGGAGTCAGCTGTGTGGTTTTTATCCATTACAATGGTCTCCACCCTACCGCAAGAGTGTGGACACAGAGTCGGGACAACTGGGACACATCACCAAAGATTTGGTACATGCACAGAAAAAAAGGAAGGTCTCCAACTGATAGCACTAAGAAACACACAACTATACACCTTGACGAGAACAACTTTTCCCTACAAACTACTTACACAGGAGAGGAGGACGGGACAAACGGGTGAAGGAGGACTACAAAGACCAAGTATTTAAGCACGCTCCCCGCGGATGCGACGAGCCAGCTGGATGTCTTTGGGCATGATGGTGACACGCTTGGCATGGATGGCACACAGGTTGGTGTCCTCAAACAGACCCACCAGGTAAGCCTCGCTCGCCTCCTAACCAGCAGAACACCAGACATTCTCATGTGTTTACAGTTCACTTAGATATTATTTACCACCCGTTTTGTATGACACATTGCTTTGTAAGGGTGTAACGGTACGTGTATTTGTATTGAACCGTTTCGGTACGGGGGTTTCGGTTCGGTGCAGAGGAGTACCGAACGAGTTTCCACACCAACATATAAAGTAGCCGCTAAAGTCTTAATAAGCTGCTCTGCTTTCTGCCTCCGTCTCCTACACAGCACCCAGCATTGTCCCACCCACACAACCATCTGATTGGTTACAACCGTAGCGGTAACAGCCAATCAGCAGTGCGTATTCAGAGCGCATCTAGTCAGCGCTTCAGCGTCCAGCAGATAGGTGTTTAGCAGGTGAGCAGCGGACTCTCCACAAATTATACTAAACACGTCCAAGTCAACTACTACTAACATCACTATGAGCCCGTTGTCCTTCTATAAACAAACTGAAGCTCAGCTCACTCGCAGTCCTGGCTTAAGGTGAATGCTAATTAGCTTTTAGTGTAACGTTAGCTCATTTTGCGGTTTGTCCGCGTGTTACGGACTGTGTTGATTGAGGTGTGTTGAAGCAGCAAAAAAGAACATTATGTTAAATGAAGAGTTTCTGTCTCTGATAGTTGATATAATAATGTAAGTGCATCATAAAGCCTACATGAACTCCATGGTGTCCAGGGATGAATGGTCTCTCCTATTGCTGTTGTACTAATTTTTCAGCTATAGTTACATTAATCATTACAAATGTAGCAGCCTAGTTTTGAATGGCAGGGTCCCTGCTATCACATGTTGATACAAATATAACATTTACATAATAAAAATCAACTACAGGCTTCCCAAATGCTGTAATAAATTAAACATGGTCAGTTGACTTGAAACTGTTTACTGTTGCACTTTTTATATGTAGAAGAAAAATGATGTCATTTTATTTGATCTGAGCAACACGTTGAGGCAGTATAATGTGGATTAACGTGGGCAGAATTATTTTAGTGTTCCCAATGTAAAAAGGATAAAGCCATTGTTTACAAATTTGGTAAATAAATAACCCAAAAAATATAAATTTTGTTGTTTTCTTACTGTACCGAAAATGAACCGAACCGTGACCTCTAAACCGAGGTACGTACCGAACCGAAATTTTTGTGTACCGTTACACCCCTAGTGCTTTGTGTGTTGGAGTGACGTGTACCTGCAGAGCGCCGATGGCTGCACTCTGGAAGCGCAGATCCGTCTTAAAGTCCTGGGCGATTTCTCTCACCAGACGCTGGAAGGGCAGCTTGCGGATCAGAAGTTCAGTGGACTTCTGGTAACGACGGATCTCACGCAGAGCCACGGTACCGGGCCTAAAACGCATGAAGAGTAATGGGAGGAGCATGAGTCGAGCGATGTTAGCAAAGGTGTTACGCATTCAGGCTTAGATGCCACTACATAGTTTTACATTTCTCTCAAGAGACTTGAGGCCTGTGTTCCTTAACCCATTGTTGAGCCACCAGCGCCCCCTAGATGGCCGCCAACAAATATCTGATTCAAAAGATGTTAGCAAAGGGGTTACACATTCAGACTAAGACGCCAGTAGATAGTTTTTCAGTTCTCTCATTAGACTTGAGGCCTGTTTTCCTTCACCCATTGTCGGGCCACCAGCGCCCCCCAGATGGCCGCCAAAAAATATCTGATTCTCAGCTGTGGTCTGTATGGGCCTCAGCAGTACTCAGTTGTAATACACTTTTGCACCACTTCAGGCAGTACAAACAATCTATCTTTTGCAGTATATTTAATAATTATTTGTTTTTGTAATCAGCCAGACCTAAGCCTTCATTATAATCTTTGTAATTAACACATGCTTTATTATAGTTTGACAGGGTTTATTCTGTTTAACTGTAAGCAGGTTAGATATAAATATTGACTATGATTAAAATCAAGACTAAGCTTATTAATTCTGTGTTAATATTTGAGTGGGACCGGGCCCCTCCGTAGTGGAAAAGTTGGGCGCCGAAGTCAACAAGGTTAAAAATCCATGCTTTAGACCAGGGGTCGGGAACCTTTTTGGCTGATATTTTAAAAACGTATTTCCGTGAGAGCCATATTATAGTTTGGTAATACTTTGATATTGGGAACATATTCACCATTAATCAGTTGCTTATTAACATGCAAACTTGTAACATATTGGCTCTTAATTAGTCATTTTTAAGTACATATTAATGCCTTTTTCTGCATGGCCTTATTTTACAAGCAGTAAGCCATTAACTAAGAGTCTTCCCTCAATAAAATCAGAATTATTGCCTACTAGTAACCCTAACCCTTATATGGTCCCCTAGTGTCCAAATAACTCCTAATTAAGTCTTTGTTACTTAGAATATGTTCCCCATACTAAAGTGTTACCAATATTTTTTAACACTGAATACAACTAAATGTGCGCATTTTTAAGTTAGACTAACAATTTTAGAGTATACTAAGTCTCTTATTCTTTTTAATAACATTGTTATTTTAAAGCTAACAAATGATAAATAAAATACTTCTTACCATAAATGCGACTTCTTGGATTGATGGAATAAAATGCATGAGAATGTTTTTAATTTTGAACGTTATTTTTAACTCGGTGATTACCAACGGAATCATTAATTACTTATCGTGTTAAACAATGTCAGTTAAGATTTATCTGGGAGCCTGATGCAGTCATCAAAAGAGCCACATCTGGCTCTAGAGCCGCAGGTTCCCTACCCCTGCTTTAGACGATAAGGTAACCTACATTTTCCCTTCAAAATTAGTAATGTTGCTAAGCACGTATCCCTCATATCTGCAAGGCCGCACTCAACTTACACTCTTCTGCACCAAGCTCATTTTTCATGTGGAAAAAAACCCCATTGTCTTTACAATCTCTGTTTCGTAGGGATGCAACCATTTGTTGAGGTCGGTGACAAAAATACTTTACAAAATTTGTTGCGGACAAATTAATTTGTCGATAATAGTCAGTGAGGTCATTGCTCCTGTTTTCCTGTAAACAAACATGAGAAACTATGTTTACAATGCTGGCCAATGCGGATCAAATCTGATTTTTTGAAAATCTGCTATATTCCAGCTGACTGCTTAGTCTACAAGTAAAATGTTATTTTTATCCGGCTCCAGAAAACAATCTTGCCTTCTTCCAACTTGCTCCAAAAGGAGGACTTTGGCATTTTTTCTTTAGTTACATATATCTCCATATATGGTGAAGGTTGACCCAAAACAGCTTTGCGCGAGCCCACCATTTTTATTCAGTTGTTTTTTTTCCCCTTTGTATGCAGTAGATCGACATGTTAGTTTAGTCAATACCGAAACAACAAAACAGTCACAACAAATTTAATTTCAACATTTAAAGATATAAATGTCATTGTAAATAAATCCACGTTCACACTACTTAATACTTTGGTGACTTGTGTTGATGTACTTTTAACGTGAAGGGGACGTGCGGTAATAATTTAAAAAAAAGAAACATACTGCTGATGAAAAATATTTTGAATGACAGTTGACATTTTGTTATGCACAGATGAGGTCTGTGAATTTTTTGTTATTTTACTAATTTCAAATACATTTTAAACATAAATAAATATATGCATTATTATAACCATATCATGCTATCATCAAGGAACTTTAACACTACAATTTGAGACAGAAAACTTTTTTTTTTTAAATAGGGACCCATTGAACTTTTAGTGAGTCCCCGGGACCAATAGGTCTACCTTGAAAACCTGTCAACATCACTGCTGTTTGAATGTACATATTTTTCTCACATTTCTTTAAAAGCTGAGTTTTTTTTATAGTTCAAAGTCTTTTTTTTCAAAAATATTTTTTATGTTAATCTTATTTGATATACTGTTTTTACTTTGTATGTTAAAGTTATAGTTAAAAGTACCAATAAATGTCATACACACACTAGGGGTGGTGAAATTACCCTCTGCATTTGACTCATCCCCTTGTTCAACCCCCTGCGAGGTGAGGAGAGAAGTGAGCAGCAGCGGTGGCAGCGCTCGGGAATAATTTTGGTGATTTAACCCCCAATTTCAACCCTTGATGCTCAGTGCTAAGCAGGGATGTTAACATTTCAAACCAATCTCTCTTTTTATGTAGTACTAGTACAGATCCTTTACAGCGGGCAGGTTAAAAGCAATGTATAAATTGTGAAATTAATCGATATCGAATGATATCAAAAACAATTGTGATCATTTTTTTTGCCATTTTGCCCTTCCTTAATACACAGGCACAGAAAAAAAAATACATGAAATAATTATTTTAGAACACCCTTCTTTTTGCATGTCTCACCTGTAGCGATGAGGCTTCTTCACACCTCCAGTGGATGGAGCGCTCTTGCGGGCAGCCTTTGTGGCCAGCTGTTTACGTGGCGCTTTGCCACCAGTGGACTTACGGGCAGTTTGCTTGGTACGTGCCATTGCTACTGAGGATCACCTGCAGATGACAAGCGATAATGACACTCCACTGTCATTGGTTTAGTCTAAAATGTACATACTGTACATACAAGTGTGGACATTTGACAAAATGTGTTTGATGCACTATGACAGGGGTCGGGAACCTTTTTTGGCTGAGAGAGCCATACAAGCCAAATATTTTTAAAAGTATTTCCGTGAGAGCCATTTAAATTTTTTTTTTAACACTGAATACAACCAAATGCGTGCATTTTTAAGAAAGACCAACATTTTTAGAGTATAATAAGTCTCTTATTCTTTTTAATAACATTGTTATTCTGAGGCTAACCAAAAATTAAAAAAAATACTTCTTGCCATTAATGCGACTTCTTGAACAGGTGCGGTAGAAACCGGATGGATGGATGAAATGCATGAGGATGTTTTATATTTTGAACGTTATTTTTGACACTGTGATTACCAGCGGAATTATTCATTTCTTATCGTGTTAAGCCATGTCAGATCAGATTTATCTGAGAGCCAGGTGCAGTCATCAAAAGAGCCACATCTGGCTCTAGAGCCATAGGTTCCCCACCCCTGCACTATGAGTACGACTGGCAATAAATGAGTGGATTGTTATTATTTAACAACAGTATTCAATGGTGTGGGAAATAATTGTAAAGGTTTCAACTTCTGTTTAAATTCTAATGTTATACTGTATAAATACAATTATGTTTTGATTATCATGCTCATTCTTAGTCACAACATGCTCAACATAGTTGTAAATATCTGAGATTTGTCCCGTTAACTTTACTTGAACTATAATATTGAAGACATTAATATATAAAAAAAATAATCATGTCTATAGAATAGAATAGAATAGAATGAACTTTATTGTCATTATATTTGCAGATTAAAGACTCCAACTTAAGGTGCGGTAGTGGGAACAAATATGGGGTGAAATAAATGACATAAGAGGTCAAAAGGAAAAACTAACAATTGAAAAAAACAGACTACTATCCAATAAAAATAATAAGCAATCCTGTACAATATACAAAACACTATAGAAGTACAAAATACTGTACAATATACAGAACAAGACAAGAGTACCGAAGTAATAAATAACAATCAGTGTCGGACGTCTTGCACTCGAAGGGTAGTATTGCACAGTAGGGTATTAGGGCATGATATTGTATAGGGGTGAATTATTATTATTTTAAGTTAGAGTTCAACATGGTGACAGCTTTGGGAAAGAAGCTGTCTCTGAGCCTGTTTGTTCTGGCTCTGATGCACCTGTAGTGCCTGCCTGATGGTAGCAAGTCAAACAGGTGGAAGCCAGGGTGTGTGCTGTCCTTGGTAATGTTTTTTGCTCTGTTGAGGCAACGGGAGTTGTGTAAATCCTTCAGGGAGGGCAGGGGACAGTCGATTTTTTGTGCAGACTTTATGACCCTCTGAATCGCCTGTTTGTCTGCTTCAGTGCAGCTGGCGTACCACACTGTCATGCAGTACGTCAGCAGGCTCTCGACAGCGAGCGATAGATATTTATAAAGACAATTGTTTGGTATATCTACGGCAGTGTTTTTCAACCTTTTCTGAGCCAGGGCACATTTTTTTTCATTGAAAAAATTCTGAGGCACACCACCAGCAGAAAACATAATAGAAATTAAACTCAGTAGCCGATATTGTCGATATTGCTTGTCTCAAAGTATGTATACTGTCATGACCGTCACATCACGCCTTAACTTAATAATAATAATAATAATGGATTAGATTTATATCGCGCTTTTCTATTGTTAGATACTCAAAGCGCTCACAGAGAAGTTGGAACCCATCATTCATTCACACCTGGTGGTGGTAAGCTACATCTGTAGCCACAGCTGCCCTGGGGTAGACTGACGGAAGCGTGGCTGCCAGTTTGCGCCTACGGCCCCTCCGACCACCACCAATCATTCATTCATCACTCATTCACCAGTGTGAGCGGCACCGGGGGCAAGGGTGAAGTGTCCTGCCCAAGGACACAACGGCAGCGATTTGGATGTCAATAGGTGGGAAGCGAACCTGCAACCCTAAGGTTTCTGGCACGGCCGCTCTACCCACTACGCAATGCCGCCCCCACTTATTTTGAGTTGTTTGCTGTTTTCATGTGTGTAGTGTTTTAGTTATTGTCTTTTGGTCTTATTTTGGTGGCTTTTCCGGGCCTGATAAACAAAACAACATGAAAACAATGTTTGACTCCAACTGGCCGCAAACGTCTATCAAAGACGAATAGCGATACTATTGGCCGGTACACCAGCCCGTACACGTAAACATCAAATGTCAGCCAATCGGTGAGTTCATTCTGATAAGTGGGCGGGCTTTACGCCTGACTTCCAGTGTTTGTAGACCCGCCTCCCCCGCTCTGATGATGGCGGCGGTCTGATGCGCATACGAAATGAAGACCAAGGCAGTCGGAGTAGCACGTCAACAACTTGGATTTAAACGGCTAACCGCCGTTCCTGGATACCGACAAACGACAGCCAAACAAAGAGGACATTCCGAGGATTTCACAAATACGCAAAGCACACACGAACCGCCCTGCTGGCGGCGCAAAGCCGGTCAGAACCGGCGCACAATTTGAAAGAGAATTCCGCCTCGGATGTTGAACTGTCGCCTCGACCGCCTCCTTCCTTGTTTGTCGACGCGACAAAAACGACCGTTTTACCGCCGAACTATTTAACAGTTGAACACATAAAAGCCATCAAGTTGTACTAAAATATCTAAACTCACTTATAAAATTGCATAGAGCGCTTTAAACAGCTTACCCCAAGGAAAAAGTGAACAGAAGTGGCGAGAAAGGTTTGGCTTGACTATTTCGTTCTTCGTATCCACAATAGAAGACGGCGTCCAGCGGGCAAAATGGCCGCCGCGTCAATCAGGTGTCCCAAAATGCAACAGGGTTCAAGTCGTTTTTTGTTGTGGTTCTTTTAAATTATGAAATTGGCCGCTTGTTATTTTTTGTTTTCAGTGACATGGTGCTTGTTGCTCTGACTAAATTAAGTGTCAGGGTAATGTTTTTAACTTTAACACTAGTGTGACTTGACTTCCGGTTATTAATCGATACTTGTTGATACATCAGAGCAGTGGTTCTCAAATTGAGGTACGCGTACCCTTGGGGGGACTTGAAGGTATGCCAAGGGGTACGTGAGATACCGTATTTCCTTTAGTTGCCGCCGGGGCGCTAATTAATTTAAAACCTCTTCTCACTCCAGCACTTACCAAAGGCATGCAGTAAAAAATAGAGTGTGATGTAAACTTGGACCTTAAATTCTACTGAATAGCTCTTAATTTTCTTCCCTTTATGCGATTTCAAATTACCGGTATTGAAATCAGCCTCCTCCATTTTGAAAACGATGACAGGGGAAGTGTCACTTGTGATGTCACGAGTTTGACCCGGCGGTAATACTAAGCATGCGCTAATTATTTCGCGAAGCGAGTTTGACCTGGCAGTAATTCAAGGCAGGCGCATACTATATGCCCTGCGGCAATTCAAGAAAGACCACTACAAATGAGCAATATTTTGCACTGTTATACAATTTAATAAATCAGAAACTGATGACATAGTGCTGTATTTTACTTCTTTATCTCTTTTTTTCCAAACAAAAATGCCTTGCTCTGATTAGGGGGTACTTGAATTAAAAAAATGTTCACAGGGGGTACATCACTGAAAAAAGGTTGAGAACCAGAGTATAGCTGATACGAACAGCCAAACGACTAAAATAAATATCCATCCCTCCATCCATTTTCTACCGCTTATTCCCTTTCGGGGTCGCTGGCGCCTATCTCAGCTACAATCGGGCAGAAGGCGGGGTACACCCTGGACAAGTCGCTACCTCATCGCAGGGCCAACACAGATAGACAACATTCACACTCACATTCACACACTAGGGCCAATTTAGTGTTGCCAATCAACCTATCCCCAGGTGCATGTCTTTGGAAGTGGGAGGAAGCCGGAGTACCCGAAGGGAACCCACGCATTCACGGGGAGAACATGCAAACTCCACACAGAAAGATCCCGAGCCTGGATTTGAACCCAGGACTGCAGGACCTTCGTATTGTGAGGCAGACGCACTAACCCCTCTGCCACCGTGAAGCCCTAAAATAAATATTTTCCATAAATTTTCTAATAATGTTAGTGTCACAAATGTCCATTTAATATGTTTTGTTTAGTGACATGGTGTTTGCTGCTTTGACTAAATTAGGTGTTAGGGCAATGTCTTTAACTTTACACCTGTGTGACTTGACTTCTGGTTATTAATTGATACTTCATTACATTAAAGCAGTGGTTCTCAACCTATTTTCAGTAATGTACCCCCTGTGAGCATTTTTTAAATTCAAGTACCCCCTAATGAGAGCAAAACATTTTTGGTTGAAAAAAAGAGATAAAGTAGTAAAATACAGCACTATGTCATCAGTTTCTAATTTATTAAATTGTATAACAGTGCAAAATATTGCTCATTTGTAGTGGTCTTTTTTGAAGTATTTGGAAAAAACAATATAAAAATAACTAAAAACTTGTTAAAAAATAAACAAGTGATTCAATTATAAAGATTTCTACACATAGAAATAATCATCAACTAAAAGTGCCCTCTTTGGGGATTGTAATAGAGATCCATCTGGATTCATGAATTTAATCCTAAACATTTCTTCACAAAAAAAATAAACCTTTAACATCAATATTTATGGAACATGTCCACAAAAAATCTAGCTGTCAAACCCTGAATATTGCATTGTTGTATTTTTGTTTTCACAGTTTATGAACTTACATTCATATTTTGTTGACGTATTATTCAATAAATATATTTATAAAGGATTTTTGAATTGTTGCTACTTTTAGAATATTTAAAAAAAATCGCACGTAACCCTTGGCATACCTTCGCGTACCCCCATTTGAGAACCACTGCATTAAAGTATAGCTGATAAAAACAGCCAAACGACTGAAAAAAATCTATTAATATTCTTTAAATAAATATTACTGTCACAAATGTTTCAGGTGTATTACAAATTTATTTCACATTCGGTCTACTTCTAAGTTTAGCTAATTGCATGTATTTACGCAATCGCTATCCAAAAATGACAACCATACCATTTCCTTTGGACTTTATTGGTTTAAAACCTCAAGAATTTGACGTTTTATTTTTGTTAGTGTAATTATTTTAGTTATTTTTATATAATTGTGGCGTCATTATTAACTTCATATGGTCAATAATGAGCAATTTGAATCACTCAATTTCACCACAAGAATTTATTTATGTCTGTATGTGAATTTTTGGAGTACAAATGTTTTAGCCTTCAAAATGACCAAAAACACCAATAAAATAAAATTAAAAAAAACACAGTAGAAAAAAATAGGTTAGCCACCTGAGAGAGAAACAAAAATTCATAACATTACTCGGACATAACACGGCGAAAATCAGAGTATAATAATCAAGTTTGCTACATTTATGCCGTTTTTAAGTGTGAAACCATGCAGTCATTACAGTGCAATGACATTTGAAATTGACAACCAGAATAAAGCAGTCAGATCCCGATATTAAACAGTATTACACCACTGTTGCAGAAAAAAAAGAGAACTTAATGTTTATAATAATTGTATATTTAAAAACAAACCCAAAATAATTTGCAGGAAGGAACAGAAGAGCCATTATATCAATGAATGTGTCTAATATGAAAATGTCTTAATTCTAAATCCTACGCTCATTCCAGATTACACACTACTCATTGCTAGCAAAAACACTTAACTCAAGCAGTAGCTAAAGTGAGGAGTGTACAAGTTTCAAACATACGTGACTATATATCTGAAGAAACTTTTCTACTTGTAGCACCAAAGAAGACATAATCACACATGGTTATCACAGTCATGATATATAGAGAACCTCAAACTAACTACCTGTAAGAAGGAAAGGAAGGTGAAGGGGAGGGTCGAGGGTATCGTTTGATAAAGAGAGAAAACAACATTTAAGCACGCTCCCCGCGGATGCGACGGGCCAGCTGGATGTCTTTGGGCATGATGGTGACACGCTTGGCATGGATGGCACACAGGTTGGTGTCCTCAAACAGACCCACCAGGTACGCCTCACTCGCCTCCTAAAGATGGATGTATACATTGATGCATTTTATTGAGATTACTTTGACTACGTTATTTACCTAATCAGCTGTGAGTGACGCGTACCTGCAGAGCTCCAATGGCTGCGCTCTGGAAACGCAGATCCGTCTTGAAGTCCTGTGCAATTTCTCTCACCAGGCGCTGGAAGGGCAGCTTGCGAATCAGAAGCTCAGTGGACTTCTGGTAACGACGGATCTCACGCAGAGCCACAGTACCAGGCCTTGAGAAGACAGGAGATTTAAAGTTTTCTGTTTTATTGTGAATTTTGGACTTGTACTTGACTTGACTTACACTCACACACATGTTTATATATACATACATACATACATATACACATATATGTATATATATGTGTGAAACCCCGTTTCCATATGAGTTGGGAAATTGTGTTAGATGTAAATATAAACGGAATAAAATGATTTGCAAATCCTTTTCGACCCATATTCAGTTGAATATGCTACAAAGACAACATATTTGATGTTCAAACTGATAAACATTTTTTTTTTTGCAAATAATCATTAACTTTAGAATTTAATGCCAGCAACACTTGACAAACAAGTTGAGAAAAGTGGCAATAAATACTGATAAAGTTGAGGAATGCTCATCAAACACTTGTAGGGAACATCCCACAGGTGTGCAGGCTTATTGGGAACATTTGGGTGCCATGATTGGGTATAAAATCAGCTTCCATGAAATGCTAAGTAATTCACAAAAAAGGATGGGGCGAGGGTCACCACTTTGTAGGTTAATTGTCGAACAGTTTTAAAACAACATTTCTCAAAGAGCTATTGCAAGGAATTTAGGGATTTTACCATCTGCGGTCCGTAAAATCATCAAAAAGTTCTGAGAATCTGGAGAAATCACTGCACGTAAGCGATGATGTTACGGACTTTTGATCCCTCAGGTGGTACCGCATCAAAAACCGACATCAGTGTGTAAAGGATATCACCACGTGAGCGCAGGAACACTTCATAAAACCACTGTCAGTAACTACAGTTGGTCGCTACGTCTGTACGTGGAAGTTAAAATTCTACTATGCAAAGCCAAACCCATATATCAACAATATCCTGAAACGTCGCCGGCTTCTCTGGGCCCGAGCTCATGTAAGATGGACTGATGCAAAGTGGAAATGTGTTCTGTGGTCTGACGAGTCCACATTTCAAATTATATTTGGAAACAGAGGACATGGTGTCCTCCAAACAAAGAGGAAAATAACCATTTGGATTGTTGTAGGCGCAAAGTTCAAAAGCCAGCATCTGTGATGGTATGGGGGTGTATTGATGCCTAAGGCATGAGTATCTTACACATCTGTGAAGGCACCAATAATGCTGAATGGTCCACACAGGTTTTGGAACAACATATGTTGTCTTCCAAGCAACGTTATCATGAACGCCCCTGCTTATTTCAGCAAGACAAGTGTTACAACAGCGTGGCTTTTTAAAAAAAGAGTGCTGGTATTTTCCTGGCCTGGCTGCAGTCCAGACCTGTCTCCCATCAAAAATGTGTGGCACATTATGAAGGGTACAATACGACAGCGGAGATCCCGGACAGTTGAAAGACTGAAGCTCGACATAAAACAAGAATGGGAAATAATTCCACTTTCAAAGCTTCAACAATTAGTTTCCTCAGTTCCCAAACGTTTATTGAGTGTTGTTAAAAGAAAAGGTGATGTAACACAGTGGTGAACATATCCTTTCCCATGTTGCAGCCATGTAATTCTAAGTTAATTATTATTTGCAAAATTAAATAAAGTTTATGAGTTTGAACATCAAATTTCTTGTTTTTGTAGTGCATTCAATTGAATATGGGATGAAAATAATTTGCAAATCATTGTATTCCGTTTATATTTACATCCAACACAATTTTCCATCTCATATGGAAACGGGGTTTATATATATATATATATATATATATATATATATATATATATATATATATATACACACATACAAACACATTTGTATATACACATATATATATATATAAATATACATACACACATATATATATATATATATATATATATATATATATATATATATATATATATATATATATATATACACACACACAAACACACATGTACATGTATACAAAAAATATATATATACACACACACATACATACAAACTTACAGTGTTGGGATATCACAAAACATCTGTTTTGGTCAGTTTTTTTTCCTTACTGCTAGATGAACTATAAAATGTAATTGTAATAAATACAAATAATAAGATACAAAATACCAATCAATGTCTGTATTTCATTCTCCGTCCATGACACAAAAATACAATGACCAAAACATACACAAACCCTGGAAGTGCTTAATTGATGCAACTTTTTTGTGGGCTTCATAAAAAGGATCATGTTCAAGCAATTTTTTATTGTCATCATTCTTCACTGTGCATTTTAATACACAAGATGACACAATGTTGCTTGGTCAGTGACTGCAATAGTATACGTCAGAGGTGCCCATTACGTCGATCGCGAGCTACCGGTCGACCGCGGGGAGTGTGTCAGTCGATCACCAGCCAGGCTTTTAAAAAAATAGACCTAAAAATAAGCGATCATCAATCATTACCAAGACGTCACTTGATTGACATTCACGGCACCCGAGGGTCTTGTGAGATGACGCTGGCTGCTGCGAGATCATTATTAAGAAAAAATTACAGAGAGGAAGGCGAGAAACACTTTTTAATTCAACAGACTCTCGCGCCGTACCTGCCGTCAAAAGCCTAAAGACCGACTGCACATTTCCTATCTTCACAATAAGAGCCCTGCTTCATGCTGCCTGCGCTAACAAAATAACGAGTCTCGGAAAGCTGGCGTGCACAAGCGATCGCTCGGAAAGCTTTCCGAGACTCTTTATTTTGTTAGCGCAGGCAGCATGAAGCAGGGCTCTTATTGTGAAGATAGGAAATGTGCAGTCGGTCTTTAGGCTTTTGACAGCGCTAGAGTCTGTTGAAATAATAAGTGTTTTTCGCCTTCCTCTCGGTCATTTTTTTAGTAATAATGATCTCGCAGCAGCCAGCGTCATCTCACAAGACCTTCGGGTGCCGTGAATGTCAATCCAGCAAGCTACGGAATTTGCCAATGTTTTTCTTGTAAAGTGTATGGAAGCTGGATAAATTAGATGCCAAAAACCAACCACTTTCATGTGGTATTGTACAGAAAGGAGGACTTTTTTTCAACTCCACTCGAAAAGGTGGGCGTTATCATATACTGTCTGATTCCAATCAATACAAGTCATCAGAATCAGGTAATACACCAACTTATTTTCTTGTCTTCATGAAAGAAAGACATCTATATGTGTTACACATGCTTGTATAATCAGTAAACACATTTAACTTGTAAACAAATATAAATGATATATATGAATGAGGTAGATCCCCTCGATTTGGTCAACTGAAAAGTAACTCGCCTGCAGAAAAAGTGTGGGCACCCCTGGTATACGTCATAATGAAATGTAAACACCATTATATAGTAATAAATGGCGAGGAAATCAGATGGGTGCATGTTCTTGCCAGGCTCTCACCTGTAGCGATGGGGCTTCTTCACACCCCCAGTGGAAGGTGCACTCTTGCGGGCAGCCTTTGTGGCCAGCTGCTTACGTGGAGCTTTACCTCCAGTGGATTTACGAGCGGTCTGCTTTGTACGGGCCATTGCTACTTAGGATCAGAGCTGAGAATAAAGAAGGATAATTAGTTAATATCAATAAAAACAACTTTAAACGTGTGTATTATTGATTTGGTTGATATGGAGGTTATAAAATAATGAAATGATATAAAAGGTAGTTGTTCACACAGGAGTAAAAAAGTTACTTCTCAGATTACGTTTTTGCGCTTTATGAAACGTATGTTTTGAGTTTCAGCGACTGTTTTAGACAACGACTTGCCTCGTCATAAATGACAAGGCAGGCGTCCAATCAGCAGAGAGCTTGAGGCCTGTTGTGGACCTTTCAACCAATGATGAGAGGACTGAGGAAACCCCGCCCATTGCGCACAGACGAGGGTGTGCTCGTTTCGATGTACACATCGTCCCTGTCAAGCACTAGCGTAGATTTTCCAATTCAGAATGAGCTATTTTTGAAGAAAACCAAGCCACACCGCCCCTTTCGGATGTCCCGTCTGCAGAAACGAACACACCCGAATAGAATGGCTGGTTACTGGCATGAAGGACCGAAACGGGAAAGAAAACTCGCTCCGGCGATCGCGTCGCTGCTGTTAATAACGTCGAATTGTGTAAAATACACAGTATTAAAGTGGAATGTTTTTTTTGTAGACGACGCCAGACATGTTAGGGATTCGCTTAGTGGACAATATTTTGTCAGATGACCCCTAACTCGAGGCGCTTTTCCAAGTTAAAGTGGAGCAGACGCGCGTGTTTTTCAGGTTTCTGGCCGAGCAGGAAGATAAAGGCTCGACTGATCGCCTTTTCTTTTTCCATCGAAAATCAACTAAAAAACTCATCCATCCGAAAACATGAACCGCACTAAACGACACATTGACGTTTTAGTGAAAATATGACACTTACCTTCGGAAACTTAGTGGGAAATGTGAGCTTTAAATTGGGGTTTAATTTCTTGAGTCTTCTTACGCGTTGTTCTCGCAACAAAATGAAGGGAGGGGAAAAAAGGCGAAAGAAAATAAGAGCGCGTTTGGAGGCAAGTTTCCCATGATGCATTTGGAAAAAAAAACAGACTCGCTTGCTGTAACATTTCATTTAATTTCATTTTTTTTATTTATCTCCTTCATTGATGTGCATTTTGAACGATACACAATTATACCTAAATTATACAATTTAAATTCACACAACAATGCCTGCGAAGGAGCAGGATGAAGAAAATCTTATAATTTCCTGCCCACTTTGACATAATACATTATCTTACTTCATGGATATCATTTAAACCGACACATATATCCAAATGTAATGAAACAATAATAAAAAAAAAAACACAAGAAAAACACAACAAGTGCAAAACTTCATAAAGTATAAACCACACAGATAAAATAATAATAATATACACCTCACGGAATGATACACATCAAATACAAAACCAGACAAAAAAATAAGTAAAATAATAAATAAAAAGCAAAATGTAAACACTTATGGCTGTCCATATGATCTTATTCATTCATTCATTCATTCATTTTCTGCCGCTTATTCCCGTTCGGGGTCGCGGGGGGTGCTGTTGTCCTATCCTTATATATATATATATATTTTCAATTGGAATATATTTTTTACCGTTTTTTAACTCGTAAAGAGAATGGCCAGTCACATAAACACCGCCATAAACACATTTTAAATCATCATATATTTAATAAAATTATTTTTATTATTGCAATACAAAAAAACAACCAAACACCAAACTTGTTTTTCTTTGAGATGTGGGGGCAAAATTAGTAACTTAACCAGGCTTTTTAATGCAAAATAAAATCCATATATTTTACATTTTGTTACCTTATAAACACATGTGTATCCAACCTAAAATGCCACTTGTGGATTTGTATTAGGTCTTATTTATAAACACACGCCATATTTTCTAGTAGATGGTTGAAAATAATGCTCAAAGCTCTGAGAAAGACGAAACATTAAAAAAAACGACTGATTAATTAACTTTTTTTGTATTACAAGTTATATAGCAGTTACAGTATACCACCTCTAAGTGGCGCTAGTGAATAAGACCAAAGAAGAAGACGCGTGTTTCTTTCTATTGGAGTCCAACATGGCGCCTGGCAGGAGGCTAAAACGCGTGGCAGCCTCGCAGCCAGGATTTTTAAGTTTAAAGAACTTGGATCCCAAAAGCGGGGTTAGCACTCGAAGAAAACGTGTTAACAAGAATAAGAAAAAGAACTGGAACAAATACAGCAATATTGATGACGTGGATGATTTCTTAGAGGACATCAGACATCAAGAGAGGACCGGGTGAGTTAGCCCACATGTTCGCGGTTATAATGTTGTTTGTAAGCCAACACTGAGTAGTCTTGTTTTCATCTAAAGTAGGTTTTATGTTTGCCAGTCTGTGTTAAGGGCGCGCAACATGCTTAAAGGCCTACTGAAATTAGATTTTCTTATTTAAACGGGGATAGTAGGTCCATTCTATGTGTCATACTTGATCATTTTCGACATTTCCATATTTTTGCTGAAATTATTTATTAGAGAACATCGACGATAAAGTTCGCAACTTTTGGTAGCTAATAAAGAAGCCTTGACTTTATCGGAAGTAGCAGACGATGTGCACGTGACGTCTTTAGTTGTAGAGCTCTTCACATTGTTTATAATCATAGCCACCAGCAGCTAGAGCGATTCGGACCGAGAAAGCAACAATTTCCCTATTAATTTGAGCGAGGATGAAAGATTTGTGGATGAGGATATCGAGAGTGAAGGACTAGGAAAAAAAAAGGCGAGGGCAGTGATAGCGATTCAGATGTTATTAGACACATTTACTAGGATAATACTGGAAAATCACTTATCTGCCTATTGTGTTACTAGTGTTTTAGTGAGATTATATAGTACCTGAAAGTCGGAGGGGTGTGGCCACGGGTGTGGTGACCGCAGCGTCTCCGGTGGGAGGAGGTTTTAGTCCGCAGCTGCTGCAGGAGGACGCCATCTCCGCTCATAACTACGGTAAGAGCCAACATATTACCACCATTTTCTCACCGAAACCTGTCGGTTGACATGTGGTCGGGATCCATATTCGCTTGACCGCTCTGTTCCATAGTAAAGCTTCACCTTCGGGAATTTAAAAAAAGGAAACACCGGCTGTGTTTGTGTGGCTAAAGGCTAAAAGCTTCCCACCTCCATCTTTCTACTTTGACTTCTCCATTATTAATTGAACAAATTGCTAAAGATTCAGCAACACAGATGTCCAGAATACTGTGTAATCATGCGATTAAAGCAGACTACTTATAGCTTGGATCGGGCTGGAAAATAATGTCCGCTGCAACCCGAGACGTCAAACGCACGCGTCATCATACCGCGACGTTTTCAACAGGACACTTCGCGGGAAATTTAAAATTGCAATTTAGTAAACTAAAAAGGCCATTTTAGCATGTGTTGCAATGTTAATATTTCATCATTGATATATAAACTATCAGACTGCGTGGTCGGTAGTAGTGGGTTTCAGTAGGCCTTTAAAAAAAGCTACGTTGTTATAAAGGTGGAAGTACTACATGCTAAGTGCTTTATTTAAAGCATGTGGTCTGTTTTTTTTTTTTTTGTGTGTGTGTTTATTTTTTACAGTGGCTTGTTGTCCCAGAAGCCAGATGACAGTTTATTCTTTTTGGATGCTGGACCGAAACCAAAACATGTCCCTAAAGGTAAAAAATAAAATGTCTACATATCACGTGCACATGTTGGATTTGTACTATGTTTAAAAAAAATGATACTCATATTTAGGATTGGGCGATAAGGCCTTTTATTAATATATCGATATTATTGGGCCATGTCACGATACACGATATATATCTCGATATTTTGTCTTAGCCTTGAATGAACACTTGATGCATATAATCACAGCAGTATGATGATTCTATGTGTCTACACATCAGTGGTTCTTAACCTTGTTGGAGGTACCGAACCCCACCAGTTTCAAATGCGCATTCACCTAACCCCTTCTTCAGTGAACGATATTATTATATATACAGTTTTTTAATTCGTATGTTTTAAGTCATAGGTTTTTTTTACTGGTGCAGAAAATGAACCGTGCATGAACATCACCTTGTTCCAAGAACAAAACCAACACAGTGCATGAACTCACAACAAATTCCTGTCAGGTTCAAACACCAAACTATCTGTTACACAAGACAAGAAGAAAGAATCAAGCAGAGACAGAGTTGAATTTTACTCATGAGGAGAGACGTATTGGGCTGTACCCTCAGTTACACTTTCACCTTACGCTCTAAGGTACAGTCCCACGTGCTCCTCTATTTATTCGGGAGGTCCTTAGTTAACATCACTGAGGCTGCTTCTGAAGGGAGGGGTATTGCAAGTGATTTTTCAGAATGGAAATGTGCTGACACTCGTGATTTCGCCCTGTCTCTGTTTTGTCCGCGTTGAGGTACTCGATGTCCGTCCTTGGCTGTCAGCAGGCAGGGTCTGGAAACAAACTGCTGACACGAGAACACTCGCAAAGCAAGATTACAAGTTGTGTGCCGTTGCACGGATAGAAAAGTACAACTTCAGCACTATAGATAAAAACTAGCAACGGCCTTGAAGCATAAGAGTTGTGTGATAACTTATACGTAATTATTCTAACATTTACACACCTGCAAATCAGACAGAAAATTAAAGGGAACTTTGTTTGGGGGTATCCATAACACGGTGATATGGAGAAGTTTTTATTAACACAAATTAGGGTGTGTCTTGACCTTCGCCGAACCCCTGACACCGACTCACCGGACCCCTAGGGTTCGATCGATACCAGGTTAAGAACCACTGGTCTACATTAAAACATTCTTGATCATACTGCATTAAAATATGCTATTTTTTGATCTTTTATGCAGAGGGGGAAATCACGACTAAGTCAATTTACCAAAACTGTATTTATTAAACAGTTATTAAGCAGTGGCACAAACATTAATGTCATTTCCAAAACAGAAAGTGCAAGATTGTCAGAGACATTTTAAAACAAGTTATTAGTCCACTTTTGTGCATGATGTCACTAAGATGACATATCAAAACAACACTAATTTAAAGTGTACTTTTTGTACAGAAGCCACTACATTAGTTTAAAACGAATAAAGGACACTTTTGTGCATGATGTCACACAAGAAATTTCAATAACTGTCAAATAAAAATGAGCTGCATAAGAGGAAATCAAATAGTGTATGTCCTTCGCTATGTGGTAGGTTACTGCGGATTTTATCTCCTGCTGTTGTTGACTATTTTTTTCATACGGTGTTGATGTGGAAATGGTTGCTTGGGCATTTTGTTGGTGTGGCACCTGTCAAAATGTTGACATGAGGAGGTTCAAGAACTCCTTATTCTCTAGCGGGGGACTTTTCAAATGATGCTACATTAGCAGTGCTGCTACTTTGTATTACGGTTGTCTGTTTGACATATTTACGCTTGAAGCAGAACCACCGCCAGACGATGGACACCGTGCTGTTTTTCTTGGAATTAATTCTTCCTCCTTTTGTTCCTAAATTCGCACTTTCTTTCTCTCGTATTATCACTCGCACCGTGCGGTTAGCACCACAGCTAATTTTACCCGTGTCGCTACCTCTCTGCTCCGCGAGGGCGTGTCATGTGCAATGTCATGTTGCACGTGCGACTGTATGTGACGTATGTAAGAAGGTGCGCTCGTTTTACATCTCAGTGTGAACGAGAGGGAATAATTAGTGAGAAACACCTGTAGTGTAATGCTCGCAGCTAAAAGCAACTGCGTGAGAACGTATCTCGTTATAATCATTTTCTATATCGCACAGAGACAAACCCACGATATATCGAGTATTTTCGATATATCGCCCAGCCCTACTCTTATTAATTAACACATTGCGTATTCCTTTACAGGATTTGCACGGGTGCTTAAAAACCTTGAAAATAAAACATTTTTTTGAATTTTGGGTGAAGTGCTTGTAAGTGCTTGGAAAAATGTTCATCAAATTTTTAGGTAGTCTGACTTAATAGGCTAATTTTAAAATGGAAAAAAAATCAAATAAGTTTCCATAAAAATGAAAGCTACACAGTTGATCTGTTGGCTTTCAACAGATCAACTGTTGAAAGCCAACAGTGGTGCATCAGTCCATCATGCCGGGAGGTTGTCGTTTTAATGAACATGATGTATGTATGAATTATGATACATAGAAACAAGCAAACAATAATAATTATTTATTGTAAGCAATGATGTATACATGAATGATGATGATACAAACAAACAAGTAAACAACGTTTGCAGCAACAATGACATTGAATAGTCTACAGAAACACTGCTTAATTTTCTATACCCCATTTAGTTAATGATAACTGCTGGTCCAATGTTAGGCTTAGGTTTTTGCAGATTTTCCACATTTTTCCTACAGACAGCATTTGTTGACCTCAAACAACAAGGCTGTGGATTTATTCACACTGGTTTTCGCCTTTTGAAATATACTGGAAAAACTGGAAAATTTATCTTGAAAGTGCTTGAATTTGGCCATGGAAAAGGTGTACGAAGCCTGTCTGTACCGGGACACAGGGTTAAATTATCATTTTAATAACAAAGTGTTTTAAGTTGATTTAAAATTGTTCTTTTTTTTTTTTTATAGTACCGGATCAGTTGGAGGGGAAAAAGAGGAAAGGGAAGTTGCAGCGTCCTCTCAGGATAGATATGATCCTGCAGAATGACTCCCACATACCACCAGTTAAAGAGTAAGTACCCATCATAACTTTGTGACTATTCCCATTGGATATTATTACAAGCAACTTAATCGGACGCAGCCTGTAGTTTGGAACTATCTCTTACTAGGCCTGGCCCGACAACAGCGTTTGCTGGATGATACATTGTCCCACAAATTATTGCAAAAATATATATTATTGTCAGTATTATTTTAAGCACTAATGTAATCACAATTTGCTCGCCACACCTAGTGCAGGGTTTCCCACACATTCATTTATTTGTTGCGGCCCGCCACAAATAAAAAAAAAATAAAAAATAATATTTTTTTTTTTTTCGGCTTTTGACTCGCTTGACCGCTCATAAAAGCAATGGGACTCTGTCTGTGAATGGAGCTTGTATTTATCATTATTTGTTTTACTACATGTTGTATTTTGTCACACAACTTTTTCCTGACATGTTTACTTGAAGTGGTGGTCAACCAAACCAATATGGCTACTGTGCAGCAAACTGTGTGCAACATGTCCGAGTATGCAAGGGGCCTAGACCTTACTGCTGAAACCAAATACGAGCAAAACACTCATGACGAAACACTCATTGCAAAAGTGATATGATGATGACAAATACTTAAAAGGGAAATACTAAATGTTAAAAATATATCAATGAAACCTTTACAACGTGATCACTGCAAATTTGTGCGTTCTTCGACTTGAATTATTTCGTCTTTCTTGATTACCACTCAAGGGACACTGAAAAAACTAATATCCTTTACACGAATTGAACGGTTCCAACAGCCTAAAACAGTACAAGCATAGGAAATTTTTCTTTTTGAAAGGCAAAATGCCGCCCTGAACACTTTAATAGACGCTCGCTTTACCACCACATCGAGCCACTCGTGTTAATGAGTCGGACATAACGTCAGGTGAATACAACCTATTGTGATCATAATAATAATAATAATAATAATAATAATCCCCTCAATTCCCCCCAAAAATGGAATTACTCGCTGTAATATAAAAGACAATGTAACATACACCCATAAATGTGGATGCATATGTAAAAGTGCAATATATTTATCTGTACAGTAATCTATTTATTTATGTCTGCACCATATTCCTATAGATTTTTTCATCCTGCAGTACAATGAGCTAGTGCAATGAAATTTCGTTCTTATCTGTATTGTAAAGTTCAAATTTAAATGACAATAAAAAGGAAGTCTAAGTGATTGGAAGGCTAAAAACATTTGATTATCCAAAATAAACAAACAAATTGACCCCCTAATCCCGGTTAGCAAAAATTGCACAAATAAATATTGAACATCCTTTAGTGCAGATTTTCCCCAGTTGAAAGACTTTTTGGTTGTGTGTTGTATTTTTTGTCTTTACGCCAAATATTCCCACAACAGAAGATTTGCTTTGCAATCATCTTTTTTTACCTCCTAATTTTTGTTACCCTGCTGCGCTTTTCAATAGCGACTATTGAGGCTTTGTTGCTTCCGTTCACAGAGGCAAAGATTGCGTATGACTGACGAGAGGATTTACTTCGTTCATTTAATTTGACTATTAAATGAACACACTCAGGTGCTGAAAGCGATGCACAGAGTGAAACCTCTTTAACACTGTTTGGAAGCAGAAGACAAAGAGAAAACATAAATATGGCAGTTAATCCGTGTTCGGAAAATTATCGAGTTCCTTTTTATTTATCGTTTGATTGGCCTAGACCTATGTAGAACTTTAGTTCTTAGTGTGTTTTCAACAAATACGTACTGTAAGTTTGTCCAGTGATGATCTCATCCTTGCGCTCCCAGTATTTCCTTCTTGGAAATGTGAAGACAACACATAGGAGCTCAGGAAACTGTTGTGTAAATGGTGTCCTGGGATCTGAGGATTTAAAAATGTATAAATCTGTAGACCGGGTTACATGCAATTTACCCAAATGTTGTTCTTTTATGTGTATTTATTTAAATTTTTTGTTCAGTAAATCATGGTCATTAACATGTTGAAATATTTTTTTATATTCCTGTTTATGCTCAACAAAATTAACTGACCATCCCTTCTCTGTGCGCTTCGCCAGTGTGTTATCCCACCAACACCCCAATGCCAAAAAACTTCGTCGTTCTGCGCAGAAGGCAGAACATCTGGCATCCAAGGGCATTGTGACGCGGACGCAGAGGAAGCAGCTCAACAGAAAGCCGTTGTTGAACAAAGGAGACAAAAAGTCTGTGACAGAGGCCAACAACAACCTAAACAGAGACTATTTTGACATATGGAGTCAACAACGTGAGTGTTGTTTGCCTGACCAATGAATATATCCCTTTTATTTATATATTGGACTATAAAGTGATCTGCATCACAAGGAACTTAGTCTGATAGTGTCCAGTAAGACCAGAAAAAGTCAAAATTTGTTTTTTTGAAAACATTTTTAGAGCGCTCTGAATACTCAATAAATATAGCGACTGAATCGTTAAGTTGGCAACACTTAAACAACTCCTGCGCCGTCTTCTTAGTTATTAGGTGGTGTCGAAATTTTAAGATTTTTAAAACAGGCTTTATTGTGGGAAAGTCTGAAACGATGCAATGTCATTATCGTGTGGATAAACAAACAATTACTTTTTGATTCGACTATATCACCCTGCTGTCACGTGACCCTAAAAAAAGAGAACAGCGCACTCAACGAACGAGCTGTGTTTATGCTGTACTTACTGCTATTAACTCTATGGCAAAAAAACGTATTAAACTTCTCAACTAAATGTGCAGCCGACACCATACACAATTCATGAAAATACACACGTCATATAATCTTTGAAATACTTCCAAAATGTCAAACAAGGACTACCAGAAAAACGAGTGCTTTATCATCGCATGCATCGTAACTAGCATTATTAGCATTTAGCATGTAGCTCAGACTTAGCAATTCCGCTCTCTTCAAGATTTAAAAGCTTGATCAGTACATTGATATTCTCAAGGGCAGGGGTCACCAACCTTTTTAAAACCAAAAGCTACTTCTTGGGTACTGATTAATGCGAAGGGCTACCAGTTTGATACACACTTAAATAAATTGCCAGAAATAGCCAATTTGCTCAATTTACCTTTAACTCTATGTTTTTATTAATAATTAATGATATTTATCTTTGTGGAAACACTGATCACCTTAATGATTTCTCACAAATGTATATATAGAAACAGATCAATATTTTTATAAATATATTTCGACTCTTTAAAATTCAAAATTCAACCGAAAAAAAAAATGAAAAACTAGCTAATTCGAATCTTTAAAAAAAAAAAAAGAATTTATGGAACATCATTAGTAATTTTTCCTGATTAAGATTAATTTTAGAATTTTGATGATGTGTTTTAAATAGGTTAAAATCCAATCTGCACTTTGTTAGAATATATAATTAATTGGACCAAGCTATATTTCTAACAAAGACAAATATTTTTTTAGAATTTAAATCATAATAAGTTTGAAGAAATATTTCACAAATGTTCTTCGTCGAAAAAAAACTAACCTAAAAAGAAGATTTACATTAAAATGTATTTATTATTCTTTACAGTAAAAATGAATTTACTTGAACATTGATTTAAATTGTCAGGAAAGAAGAGGAAGGAATTTAAAAGGTAAAAAGGTATATGTGTTTAAAAATCAAAAAATAATTTTTAAGGTTGTATTTTTTCTCTAAAATTGTCTTTCTGAAAGTTATAAGAAGCAAAGTAAAAAAATAAATGAATTTATTTAAAGTCTTTGAAAAAATGTCTTGGATTTTCACGTTCTATTTGAGTTTTGTCTCTCCTAGAATTAAAAATGTCGAGCAAAGCAAGACCAGCTTGCTAGTAAATGAATAAAATTAAAAAAAATAGAGGCAACTCACTGGTAAGGTCCGCTATTTCAGCTATTTTTAGAGCAGGCCAGCGGGCTACTCATCTGGTCCTTACGGGCTACCTGGTGCACACGGGCACCGCGTTGGTGACCCCTGCTCTAGGGGTGCAACCGTGCAGCTAACACATGGAACACTTTTTTTTCCATTCAAAATTTGTATTTTTTTTATATTACTTGTCAGCAAAAACTGAATTTGCAGTGAAAAGAAAGTATAAGTTGTAGACTGAATATTATGAGACTAAGATATTATTTTTTTCAGTACATGGTGTATCTGAGGAGTTGAATCAGACAAAAAAGTGACATTCAAAAATATTTAAGTACAGAAATTAAGGAGGTAGCAACAGTTATTGTGACCAGAATGATCGGTTATCGTTATTGCAATGTTGTTGAATGTGCTTAAAAAGTACTTAAACACACTGAAATGAAAATATTTTTCAAAATAACTACAATAAATAGATCCTCTGTTACAAAGCCTACTATTTTGTATGTTTTGTTTCTTATGCTTCACTAATAAGTCGGTGTCTGGCTGGTGTTGTAGTGTCCTACTTTATTCAGCGGTCCTTGAGCGTGTCACAAAAACACTTTTGTCTGATATTCTTCTGAGTA
The DNA here is from genome assembly GCF_033978795.1 of Nerophis ophidion. Taxonomy (NCBI): domain Eukaryota; kingdom Metazoa; phylum Chordata; class Actinopteri; order Syngnathiformes; family Syngnathidae; genus Nerophis; species Nerophis ophidion. The sequence continues at coordinate 40,075,586 of NC_084623.1, read as the reverse complement.
TAAAACGAGCACTCCATGTTAAAAAAGCACAAGGTTGCCAAGTAGGTTCAATGTGCACAATTGAATATATTTCGTTGCTCAGACATCAATGTGTTTTTGATTAGTTTACATTGGAGTATGTCGGTTTTTAATGGGGAAAGATGTTAATGTATTTTGTGTTTAAGTTAGCATTCAAGCTAGTGAGCTACCCCCAGTCCACGAGTTTATCAAAGTGCAGTTATCAATCACGGTTTAAAAATGTATAGTTAAAGCAGTAATGCTAACCGTTGAGATTTACCTCGGTTATCATCTCTATGGTCACATAAGCAAAGGCAAAAGGGTAGCACCAAATGCATTTGTGGCGGTTAGAATTTATTCTTGGAAAGCCGCAACAAAATAAAAGTATGAGGAACATTGTCACTAAACTGAGCATTTCAGACTGTACCTGTTTATATGGTTACTTTTATTCTGCAGGTGTGTTTTTAGCCATCTACAGGTTGTAACGCATCTCAATTTACATAATCATGTCTATTGATCTGTGATGATGACATTAAATTCCACAAGTGGGATCTGCTACTCTGGCTGCACCATCAGCACCTTTACACATTTTTGCTAATATATAATCATATATTTTATTATTAATGCTCATACACTTTTTGTTAGTGTGTGACACAGCCAAAGATTCAGCAGATCCATGGTACCTTCAGCAGACAGGCAAGAAGCGAGTCAAGGTAAGAATTGAATACAGTTGTGTTCCATCATCATGAGCTTTGGTTGTATTTATTTTTTCTGAACCATGTAATTATTTGTTTATTTTACCTTAGCGCCCAGACAAGTTAAATAAGAAGCCATCTGTGCTCCCTGCGGTGGAAGTGATTGCTCCTGGAGGTTCCTACAACCCAGACTTCTTTTCCCATCAGGTAAATCGCTCTTACCTTGTCACGGCCCCAAAGTAATCATTCGAATACTGTACTCAGTGTTACAACTACAGTTGTGATCAAAATTATTCAACCCCCACACAATTTTGGTGTTTTAGCAAGTAGGACATTTATTCCATATTTTGTTTATAGTCATATCAAATAAACACGCATTAAATAGACAAATGCAACTTGAATTACAACATTATATTTTGTAACATGCCAAACAGTGTCATTTCTCTTAATATCTCATTGACAAAATTATTCAACCCCTTGAAGGTCATAACTCTTAAGAACAGAATTTGAATAAGGTCTTTTCAATCAGGTGTTGAAAACACCTGTCGATGTGATTAGAACCATAACGAGCAACAATTAAACTGATTGAAAAAGACTGTGACGCTCAGCTTCTTGTAGATGGTCAATGGTATATTTGCAACATGGTGAAGTCCAGGGAGTGGTCAAAGAAGTCAAGAGAGGAGGTAATTTCTCTTCATAAGAAAGGATATGAATATAAGAAAATAGCAAAGACACTACACATCCCAAGAGACACAGTTAGTTGGGAGCATAATTCAGAAGTTTAAAGCTAAAGGCACAGTGGAAACACTACCTGGGCGTGGTAGAAAGAGGATGCTGTGTGCAACTGCTGTCCGGTGTTTGAAGCGTACAGTGGTGAAAAACCCCCGGGTAACAGCTGAGGAACTACAACATGACATTGCAGAGGGGGGAACGTAGGTTTCGTCCCAGATAATAAGGCGCGCACTACGAGATGAAGGCATCCATGCCAGAACTCCCAGGCGCACTCCACTTCTGACTAGCAGGTACAAGAAAAATAGACTCCAGCATGCCAAAAATCATCTGGACAAACCCCAAAGGTTTTAGGAAACTGTTCTATGGAGTGATGAGACAAAACTGGAACTCTTTGGGCCTATGAATCAACGTTAAATAAATAAATAAATAAATGGGCTGTACTTGTATAGCGCTTTTCTACCTTCAAGGTACTCAAAGCGCTTTGACACTACTTCCACATTTACCCATTCACACACACATTCACACACTGATGGAGGGAGCTGCCATGCAAGGCGCCAACCAGCAACCATCAGGAGCAAGGGTGAAGTGTCTTGCTCAGGACACAACGGACGTGACGAGGTTGGTTCTAGGTGGGATTTGAACCAGTGACCCTCGGGTTGCGCACAGCCACTCTCCCACTGCGCCACGCCGTCCCTAACGTTATGTCTGGAGGAGAAAAAAATGAAGCTTACAAAGAGAAGAACACCTTGCCTACTGTTAAGCATGGTGGGGGGGGTCAATCATGCTCTGGGGCTGTTTATCTGCCTCAGGTACCGGGAATCTCCAGCGCGTTCAAGGCATTATGAATTCTATTTCCTACCAGGATATATTAGCTGCAAATGTCATGAAGTCAGTGACGAAGCTGAGGCTTGGGAGACGTTGGCCCTTCCAACAGGACAACATTCTCAAGCATACCTCCAAATCAACATCAGAGTGGTTGCAGAAGAAGGGCTGGAAGACTCTGGAGTGGCCTTCACAGTCGCCAGACCTAAATCCTGTAGAAAACCTGTGGTGGGACTTAAGTTTAAATCAAGGTATGGTTCTTTAATGGGGAAAAATAAGTTTTGGTCTTTTGTTTTCATGTTTGCATTAAAGTTAGAGAGCTGGTCCCAGCCAGTTAGTGAGTTTATCAAAGGACAGTTATCAATCACTGTGTTTTGATCATTTTATTTAGAATGGTAATACTACTATTGTTGCATCCCTACTCGAGAGTTTTAATGCTAACATTAAAACAAGAGACATTAATGTATTTCCCCATTAATAAACAACCTACACCGATATAAACTTGCACAAACACTTTGCGGTCTGAGCAAGTAACGGTTGGCTTATGGAGCAAGCTGGACCTCAAAAGTTCCCCAAATGGCTCAAAAAATTTAGTTTTGTTCTATTTAAAAATATATTTTTGTGTTAATTCATGCACCTAAAAGTACATACATGCTTAATCAATTATGATTGTTTTGACCGCTCCCTTCTCACGCAATGAACTAATCTATGTTATTGCTTATTTGCCATTTGATTCTGGAAAACATGTTTCTTCTGCAATGGAAAATAATTTATATCTATTAAATAAAACCTGGTTAAAATCATTTCTACAACTCCTTTTTTTTTGTGATAGAGTGATTGGAGCACATAATTGTTGGTCACAAAAAACATCCATGAAGTTTGGTTCTTTTATGAATTTATTGTGGGTCTACTGAAAATATGACCAAATCTGCTGGGTCAAAATGTCCCTTGGCAAGTTTCATTGCAATAAGGTGCTTTTGGTAGCCATCCACAAGCTTCTGGCAAGCTTCTGTTTGAATTTTTGACAAAATTGGTGCAGTTCAGCTACATTTGTTAGTTTTCTTGCATGGACTTGTTTCTTCAGCATTGTCCATACGTTTAGGTCAGGACTTTGGGAAGGCCTTTCAAAAACCTTGATTCTAGCCTGATTTAGCCATTCCTTTACTACTTTTGACGTGTGTTTGGGGTCATTGTCCTGTTGGAACACCCAACTGCGCCCAACACCCAACATCCGGGCTGATGATTTTAGGTTGTCCTGCAGAATTTGGAGGTAATCCTCCTTTTTCATTGTCCCATTTACTCTCTGTAAAGCACAAGTTCCATTGGCAGAAAAACAGGCCCAGAGCATAATACAACCACCACCATGCTTGATGGTAGATTTGGTGTTCCTGGGATTAAAGGCCTCACCTTTTCTCCTCCAAACATATTGCTGGGTATTGTGGCCAAATAGTTACATTTTTGTTTCAGAAGCTTGTGGATGGCTACCAAAAGCGCGGTATTGCAGTGAAACTTGCCAAGGGACATCCAACCAAATATTAACATTGCTATATGTATACTTTTGACCCAACGTATTTGGTCATATTTTCAGTAGACCCATAATAAATTCATAAAAGAACCAAACTTCATGAATGTTTTTTGTGACAAACAAGTCTGTGCTCCTATCTATCACCAAAAAAAAAAGAGTTGTAGAAATTATTGGAAACTCAAGACAGCCATAACATTATGTCCTTCACAAGTTTTTGTAAACTTTAGACCATGACTGTAGTGTCAATTTGAGGTTAACGGTAGTTTTGTCTCCTGTACATTCATTTTGAGCATTTCTAGAACAAAAGTGGACCAGAATTTTTTTCATAGGAGTATTCTGGGGGGATCTTTTTTTAATAAAGCATTTTAAATAGAATTCTATAATCAAATGGGAGCATTTGGGTGAATAAGTTTGAGCAAAAATTATGTAATGCAGTTCTATTGTTATGGTTTGACCCTGTAACTAGGTGTGTAGCACCTTGAGGATAAAATACATTATTGAAGTCCATTGAAGAGGAGATAAAAGCACGAGTTACATAATAGTAACTGCTGATAAAAGATTTAGAATTTTTTTTGTGTGAATAAAAAACAATCTGAAGACATGTCACAAGTTTAAGGAATGCCAGGGATAGGTCAGAAATGACCAAATTAGTTCTAAGGGTTGGTTTGGTATGAAACATAGGTTGAGTATGTACATGGAAAGCACTGTGATATTTGTAGCTGTCCACTTCCTGATTATATTGGAATCATCTAAAGCACACACATACAATTTCCATATGCGTAGTATGCGATGTTAAACTATGAGACACGAAAGAAGCAGAACTGTGGCATTACAACCTGACAGGCTACAGTTGAAGAAACAACCAACAAAAATGTTTTAGATTTCTGCTTTCAAAACTGCTTAATCACATGCTCTCACTCTCTACACTCAGGCTTTACTGCAAGAGGCCCACGGGGTGGAAGTAAAGAAACAGAAGGCAGAAGACAAAATTAACAAACGCTTGGCTGTCAACAAAGAAGACGTCGTGACTGCGGTACTGGGGGTCCCAAAAGCCAATGTTTGATCTTAATTCGGCCAAGCCTGGGTTTTACTGTGTGTTTGTTTGTAGGAAATCATATTTCAGGAGCAAGTGGAAGGCCTGGTGGAAGAGAGTGAAGAAGAAGAAGAAACACCCATTGAGGAGAGGGAGGAAGATGGGGTTGGAGGTGGAGCCATCGTACTGGCAGAGAAGAAGACTGAGAAACAAAGGAAAAAAGAAAAGGCAGAAAGAATAAAGGTATGTGTTAGCAAGCTTTCAAAAAGGAAGAAGTAGCTTAATCTACAAGCAGCAGTGTTTCCTCAGTGGTGGTGGTCAGTAATGATGTAATAGGTGAATTTGCATAATAGGATAGGTCTTTATTGTCATTGCACAAGTACAACGAAACTTTGTTTTCAGCACAAACCTGTTCAAGATTAGACAAACAAACAGTGTACAGGGTTACAGAACAAGAACGCTGATGGGTCGCCATAAGGTGCCCCGTAAAAGATGGGAAAAAGGTAAACGCTGGGGAAGGATGAGTAAAAAAAAAAGGCATTCCAGACTGGGCTCCTAAGGGGGCCCTGTTCGGAGTGGGAAAAAACCTCCATAGCAAAGCACATATACACATTACAACATACGTCTCGAGATATCTAGCAAAAGAGGGAAGGTAGTTCAAGGTCATGGTGGTAGGCCGCAGCTGTCAGGCGCTGACCATCCATTCATCACACCTACGGGATTTGCGTCGAGGGCGTTGGGTTGGGTGTGTGTATGTGTGGCGTATATATTTTTTTGTGGATGTGTGTGTGTGTGTATAAGCCCGTAGTGTGTCTCTGTTCCGCGGTCTTGATGTATTGTCGGCTCGTCCAAAGTCAACAACAGCAGGTGTGTGTCCACGAGAGACAAGAAGGCAGTTTGTTGACTTCGCTGCGCTGTTCTTCGGGAGAGTCTCGAAACCAGGGAAACAATCCAAATTAGAATGATTTTGTATGCGAGTGAAAATAAAATTTGCTTTTCACTCTAAATTGTCTATGACTGATCCTCAAAACCTGCGGGGTAGACAGTCTGATGTAATCCACAGTTCTTCCCGCATCCTCCAATCATTTGTGGCAGCTTTGGGGTACTTTGAAGACTGCCAGCAACTTCCAATTTGTTGACAAACCAGAGCAACTCTTACTCCAATCAGCAGATGTCCTGTTGTCATAATTCCGAGTAGGTGGATATCTTCACGTCCTCGACAGAAAAGGGTCGCCAGGCACACGTCCCTCCTTCTTCTCCCAAGAGTCCGTCGTGTGTCCAGTAACTACCGCTTCGTCACGACAGCAGGTTCCCCAAACCCAAGATCTTGTCAATTTTGTTGAGGACAAATAAATAGTTCTGGTGTTTAGATTTGGAGAGCAGTGCAAAAAGAGGCAAGAAAAAAGTTAAGACAAGACAAAACAAAGAAGCAAGCAGGAGAGATAAGTGAATGAAAGGGGAGCGTCCACCCTCGTTGAGTGCCAGACATAATTGGCTATGGCGTGTTTGTAACAAAAATAAAAGCAAAGCCAAACAAATGTGTTTAGAAATACGCATGAACTTTCTTCAATCCGTTTTTTTAAAACAAACAAAACTAAGTGCTTTCAGAAGGGGAGGTGGCCTCAGCAGCACTCGGTGCTCGTTGAAACCCGCAAAAACTTGCGTTCTTCTCAGATGTGCCAAAAGATTCTTTACAGGATTTGTGACTCCGCCACTCTATGAAAAATATTATTCAGATTACTTTCTAAATATAGGATCGTGGCAGCCACGTCCCATGTAGATTTTAAGCTTGGGGAAACCCTGGATAGAGTCGCTATGTAGTCAACACCAATTTGTCCTGCTCTATCCTAGTCTCTGGCAAACCAGGGGTCTTTTTTTTATAAAACGCTGCGTATAACTGATCATAAAACATTACGTAAGCACAAATCTCAGAATGTACATAATAGACAAAAAACGATTTATACGCAATCTTCTCATATTCATACCTGCAGTGAATTGTGCACATAAGAGTTCCTCCCGATATACTCCCACGACTCCTCACACAATCTAATACAAGTAATTGGCATTTGAATGTCAATAGTTGACCGATCATAATGTCCATTCCAGACTTAGAACTGTTGCTAAGAAGAAGGAAAATTATGTTCCCGTTTTAGCTTTCTGTTTGCCAAGTTTTTGTCCAAATAATTATAGCAGTTGTCTTATTTTGTATCACTTAATCAAAGAAAATATTTTGTTATATAAAACAAGTAGTCATCTTGCGCAATATGTAAAACTCTTGTAGGCATTTGTCACACTTTCTAGATAATTAAAATATTATTGGCACAATGTTTTTGTACCATTGTTTAACTTATAAAACTATTTGAGTGGTAATAATAATGTTCTTGATTTATGCTGCGTGAAATCCAAACATTTGCGCTTGAGTCTAAATGTATCGGAAAAAATGTAAATGTAATAATTTCCGAAATTCATAGCATTATTTTATGTAACAAAATATGGTGCTGCAATTTATATTTGTTGGTCTTTAGTAGACCAACAAAATCATTTTCACTGTCAAATCTTGCACCTACCGACTTATCATTCAATTCAAAATGATCAAAATAAAAATACTTCAATTGCCCAGCGTATTATAAGTACATGAAAAATATAACTACATTAATACAACTCTGTTTTCATCTGTAAGCTCCAACAAATAAATATACAATGTATCCAGATTTAAATGAATATGTATACAGCGTGAAATAGTTTTTTTTGATTTTCCATGTATGAGCTTTATTTGATGGTGACATCGGGCGTCGCTGATTCCCATGTGAGCCGTACGAAAGGGTGCGTAGAAATATGCTACCTTTTCCGCATTACATTTTTCTATAAATACCAGTGTTCACGGGGAAATTTACTGAGGCACATCTCACCTGTTTGACACAACTTTGTTTTGCGCAGCAACCTTATATGAATGGGGTACTGTACGCCGTTACGATAAGCTACATGCAGACAGTCCCTTTTAAAACGAATCTATGAGTTAGGGTGATGAGGTACGACGGTCCAAATGAATTAATCTTACATAATTAAGGTGTTTTTCTATTGCTGTTGCTGGAAATGTAGGCCTGGGCTGATAACACATTTTGCTGTATGATATATTGAGCTCCCAATTACGCCGATAAACAATATTGTCAATATTAACTTGTGACCAAATTAATCACTGATGTAAAAATTAATACATAATAATGATGCAAGTATACCTTTTCAAATGCAATAAACTTGTATTTTTAATGTATTTTAACATTATAGTTGAAATGTAAACTGTAAAGTGGGAAACAAAACAAATAGTAAAATTAAAATATACCTTTTCTGTCAGGGCTATAATTATCGTAGTATTGTTGAATTTGTTTAAAAAGTCAATTATACACTCACTAAAATCTTTCAACCAAGTTGTAGTTCTGTTTTGAATACTAAAATAAATAGCTACACAAAATTATTTTTTGACAGAAAACATTCAATATTGTTCTGGCTTCATAAGAACTTTTTCATTTTTGTTTGTGTGTTTATGTATATATACTATTTTAATTTGTTAACATTTTAGAATATTTTTTTAATTCAGTGGAACCTCGATTTACAAACCCCTCTATACACAAACTTTTGATTTAGGAGCTTTTAGATCAAGCTACAAATGTCTCAGTCCAAACCATGTCGCTGCGTGCGAATGCGTGACATAGTCTTCCCAATGTGTCCTGGGTCTTCCCTACGGCCTCCTGCCTGTCGGACACGCCCGAAACACCTCCCGTGTAAGGCGTTTGAGTGGCATCCTGACCAGATGCCCAACCCACCCGAAACACCTCCCGTGTAAGGCGTTTGAGTGGCATCCTGACCAGATGCCCAACCCACCCCTCTCGATGTGGAGGAGCAGCGGCTTTACTTTGAACTCCTCCTGGATGACAGAGCTTCTCACCCTATTTCTAAGGGAGAGCACCGCCACCCGGCGAAAGAAGTTAATTTTGGCCACTTCTACCCGTGATCTTGTCCTTTCGGTCATAACCCAAAGCTCATGACCATAGGTGAGGATGCGAACGTAGATCAACCGGTAAATTGAGAGTTTTGCCTTCCGGCTCAGCTCCTTCTTCACCACAATGGATCGATACAGCGTCCGCATTACTGAAGACGCCGCACCGAACCGCCTGTCGACCTCACAATCCACTTTTCCCTCACTCGTGAACAAGACTCCGAGGTATTTCAACTCTTCCACTTGGGGAAAGATCTCCTCCCCAATCCGGAGATTGCACTCCACCCTTTACCGGGCAAGAACCATGGACGTGGAGATGATGATTCTCATCCCCGTCGCTTCACACTCTGCTGTGAACCGATCCAGTGAGAGCTGAAGGTTTTTCAATCATTTTAATTCAATACAATCACACTAACCATCGTGAGTTTTACAGCGGTATTCATTTTTACAGTTTATGTGCATGTATATGGATCTGAGCCTAGGATGTCCTTGTGGCTTGTGCAGCTCTTTGAGACACTTGGGATTAAGGGCTCTATAAGTAAACTTTAATTGATTGATTGATGTATTAGACACGCCCGTAGCTGCTGAAACTGATGCAGCTCTTGCAGCCCATGAACACGCATGTACATGGCATCTATGAGATAAATAAAGTCTATCCTTATCAAGGCTGGTAAAGTTATCAAAATCATGTTCATTCATCCTTTGTCTTAAGGAATATCGGCCCAGGTCTATGCAAATATGACATTGCTTTCTAAGAGAAGCTTCCTTCTCTTCTGTAAATGCACTTCTAGATACTGTTAGAATAATTTTATCGAAGTTATCACAAAAACTTTCTGTCGAAATGAGTTCCCGGTGAGAAGACCAAAAGCTGTCTTTGAACCTACCAAGAAGAAGGCTTGTAAAACTCCATTGTGTAGGGGGGGAAGCAAAATGAAGGTTTCTTTCATGTATTGTAATCAACAGAAAATGTTGTCTGACCCAAGAACTACAAAAGCGAAGAGGAAGCAGGGCCAGACTCCCCGCCAGGCACCGCTTTTTTTAACTGTTTATCGACCTTTTCTGTGAACTGTTTACGACCCTCGTCCCTTAGGAGCAGCTGTTGCCATATGGTCAGAGAAAGTCCAAATAAAAGAGGAGTCCAATCTTCAAATTGAGCCAAATTGAATTCTGTCTGTTTAATTCTTTGCTTCTTGTCTTGTTTAATAGATGTCATCAGTGTTTAAACCCGACATCCTATGTTTTCCTGGATGGTTAAGCTTGTAGATTTACCAATTCCCCATCTCTGTTCCTTTTAGGAGCAACGGAGGAAGGCCGTGAGAACCATGACTAGCAAGCGACAGCAGCTTTTCCAGATCCGCTCCATCAGAGCCGCCGTCAAAACCCAAGAACAGAGAACCTTTGCGAGGCAGAAGCTACGGAAGGCCAAAATGGAAGCGCAGAAATCACAGCCCAGGCGCCTGGGTAAACTCAAGTAGGCACTTCACACGCTCCTCATCACACCGACCTCCATGTGTTAAAAGCTTTCTCACTGGGGAACTCCACAGAGACCCATCAAGTCTTCTGGCTGCAAAATGCTGCTTCCTTCGTTTCCCTAAAAGCCCTTTAACGACCCCACAGGCTTTTGAATTCTTGACATCTGAACATATAGCTGACCATAACCCTTTGTCCAGGTTTCAACCTCAGGACCTTGAGGTCAAGCTGAGCGACGAGCTTGCCAATACACTACGGCAACTAAAGGTATTTCAATAATTCCATTAAAATGAGACTGTGTGATATGAATGAGGATTATTCTGAGCTCGGGGAACGTATTACAAAAATTGCACAATATTTAATTTCTGCAACTTCTTGTAATGCTATGCTGCTACAGCCAGAGGGCAGCGTCATCCAGGACCGCTTCAAGAGTCTGCAGAAGAGGAACCTCATCGAACCCAGAGAGCGAGCCAAGTAAGGATGGCGGCGTCCCTCTTATGTCACATTTCATAGCAGGTTTGCTCACATGCACATTCTTGAAAATGTGCTTCTCTCTCTTTTAGGTTCACGAGGAGGTACAAGCTGAAGTACGTGGAGAAGAGAGCTTTTAGAGCGATCACTTAGCGCCGCCGACCACAGGAGAAAAGCCCGAGAAGATGTAAAAGCCACATAATGGAACCCCGTGTATATACCACGCAATGACTTTTCAGACAATAGGACCATTTTGACAAAATCATGCCACTTCAATCAGAAATACTGAAAATCAAGTATTTTTGATATTTGTCAGCAGGTGAAAGTTTGTCCATTAAAGCCCTCAAATGAGTGCTTTACACCTCAGCTCAGTCAGGCAAATATGTTGCAGTCAAAGGTTAGAATTTGGCCTTTTTGCAGAAATGTTTAAATAAAGTAAATATATAAAAAAATGCGTTTGACTTTTACTAACAGATAATACACATTTCTTCAACATTAAATTAACAAAACATGTTTTCCTTAGAAAGAAAATGGTGGTGTGTGTGTGATAACTCATTTCCACCGCGGAGCTTAAAAGCATAAGTCAAGAGTTCTGCTCGACCACTTTGCCCTGTGAAGCACCACCAAAGCCTCTTATCTGGTAATTGGCGTGAAATTGTAATCTTGCACCTAAAGTGCACCCTTGTCGCACTGCACTGCACTATATAGACTTCCAGTTCACATTTCATTTCAGTATTGAACTAAACAAGTTTGCTTTGCCCATCCACTGGAACATACAAATGACAGGAATCCTGAGTTCACTGCGTAACTGTGGTTGGAAACCTTTTACTATCCAAAGAGCCGCAAAATACAGCTTGTACACTTAATTGTTGTTGTTTTTTTTTTACAGGCCTATCAGTAAGTACAGAATTAATTGGTTTATAAATAAGTATGTGTGTGTGTGTGTATATATATATATACATGTATACATATGTACATGTGTGTGTGTGTATATATATATATATATATATATATGTGTATATATATATATATATATATAAACCCCGTTTCCATATGAGTTGGGAAATTGTGTTAGATGTAAATATAAACGGAATACAATGATTTGCAAATCCTTTTCAACCCATATTCATTTGAATGCACTACAAAGACAAAATATTTGAGGTTCAAAATCATAAACTTTATTTTTTTTTTTGCAAATAATTAATGTAGAATTTCATGGCTGCAACACATGCCAAAGTAGTTGGGAAAGGACATGTTCACCACTGTGTTACATCACCTTTTCTTTTAACAACACTCAAACGTTTGGGAACTGAGGAAACTAATTGTTGAAGCTTTGAAAGTGGAATTCTTTCCCATTCTTGTTTGATGTAGAGCTTCAGTCGTTCAACAGTCTCCGCTGTCGTATTTTACGCTTAATAATGGCCCACACATATTCGATGGGAGACATGTCTGGACTGCAGGCGGGCCAGGAAAGTACCTGAGTGAATGCTAAAATGCGTAAGCTGCTGAAATGTTGAAGCGAAACGTAAATGCTATTGTTTGCTAACAGATAGAATGCCTCAAGTATCAAGTCATGACTAGGAAGTGTATGCATAAAAATTTAGCATGCTAACAGCATGTATCAATTACCAAGGTATATGACTCTGAGGTGTCCAGGTGTCAAAGGCCTACTGAAATGAGATTTTCTTATTTGAACGGGGATAGCAGGTGCATTCTCTGTGTCATACTTGATCATTTCGCGATATTGCCATATTTTTGCTGAAAGGATTTAGTAGAGAACATCGACGATAAAGTTCGCAACTTTTGGTCGCTAACAGAAAAGCCCTGCCTTTACCGGAAGTAGCAGACGATGACGTCACATGTTGATGGCTCCTCATAATCCTCACATTGTTTTTAATGGGAGCTTCCAACAAAATGAGCTATTCGGACCGAGAAAACGACAATTTCCCCATTAATTTGAGCGAGGATGAAAGATTAGTGTTTGAGGATATTGATAGCGACGGAATAGAAAAAAAAATGCGATTGCATTGGGACGGATTCAGATGTTTTTAAACACATTTACTAGGATAATTCTGGGAAATCCCTTATCTTTCTATTGTTTTGCTAGTGTTTTAGTGAGTTAAATAGTACCTGATTGTCGGAGAAGTGTGTCCACGGGTGTGTTGACGCGCAGTGTCTCAGGGCAGTCGACGGCAGCTGTACGGACGGCGCAAGCTCAGCTGATCTCCGGTAAGAAGCGAGTTTTTACCACAATTTTCTCACCGAAACCTGCTGGTTGACATTCGCACGGGATCCATGATCTCTTGACCGCTCTGATCCATAGTAAAGTTTCACCTCCGGGAATTTTAAACAAGGAATCACCGTGTGTTTGTGTGGCTAAAGGCTAAAGCTTCCCAACTCCATCTTTCTACTTTGACTTCTCCAATATTAATTGAACAAATTGCAAAAGATTCAGCAACACAGATGTCCAAAATACTGTGTAATTATGCGGTTAAAGCAGATGACTTTTAGCTGTGTGTGTGTGCAGCGTTCATATTTCCTAACAGTCCGTGACGTCACGCGTACACGTCATCATTATGCAACGTTTTCAAGAAGAAACTCCCGGGACATTTAAAATTGCAATTTAGTAAACTAATAAAGGCCGTATTGGCATGTGTTGCAATGTTAATATTTCATCATTGATATATAAACTATCAGACTGCGTGGTGGGTAGTAGTGGGTTTCAGTAGGCCTTTAAGGTCAGCGTTTTGTTAGTATGCTAACAGTTAGCAAATATCAAATATACGACTCTGAGGTGTCCGGGTGTTAACTTATCTAGAAAAGTCAGCATGCCAGAATGTTAGCATGTTAACAGTTAGATTGCGTCAAGTATTAGGTCATATGATTAAGATGCTCGGCTATAAAATTTGCTAAAAAAAGAAAAAAAAGTTAGCATGTTAATGTTAGCGTTTTGTTTGCATGTTAACAGTTAGAAAATATCAAATACCATGGTATATAACTCTGAGGTGTCTGGGTGTGAATTTAGTTAAAATAGTCAGCAGGCTAGAATGTTAATGTTAGCATGCTAAAAGTTAGCTTGTGTCAAGTATTAAGTCATATGACTAACAGGCTCCGTTATAAAAAATTCTAATAAATGAATTAGCATGTTAATGTTTGCATTTTGTTAGCATGCTAACAGTTAGCTTGTGTCAAGTGTTAGGTCATATGACTGAGGTGCTCGGCTATGAAATTTGATTTAAAAAAAAGTTGGCACGTTAATGTTAGCGTTTTGTCAGCATGCTAACATTTAGCTTTTGTCAAGTTTAGGTCATTTGACTGAAGAGCTTGGCTATAAAATTTGCTAAAAAAAAGTTAGCACGTTAATGTTAGCGTTTTGTTAGAATGCTAACAGTTGACTTGTGTCAAGTGGTCAAATGACTAAATTGCTCGGCTATAAAATTTGCTAAAAAAGTTAGCATGTTAATGTTAGCG